>NC_077228.1:100893854-101193854 GCF_027887165.1 Monodelphis domestica | reverse complement strand
CGTCTAATTTTGGTTGCATTGGTTTTGTTTACACAAACCCTTTTTAATTTAATGTAATCAAAATTATTAATTTAAAATGTTCTAATGTTCTGTTTCTTGTTTGATTTTAAATTCTTTCCTTTCCCATAGACTTAACACATATACTATCCTATTTTCACCTAATTATAGTTTCCTTCTTTATACTCAAATAATTTGTCCATTCTGAATTTATACTGGTATAGGTGAGAGATTTTAATCTAGACCTAATCTCTCCCATATTGTTTTCCAATTTTCCCAGCAGTCTTTGTCAAACAGTGACTTCTTGTCCCCAAAGGTGGGATCTTTGGGTTTATAGTATACTATCTTGCTGAGGACATTAACCTCAAGTCTAATACTTATATTTGTTTATTGGAAACACAGTTAAATGCTAGTTACATAATGATCACCAAAAAAAATCTAACAATTATATAACAATTATTATGTGCCAGGTATTATATCAAGCATTTTATAATTATAATGTAACTTGATCCTCACAACAGTCCTTTAAGGTAGGTTCTATAACTATACCCATTTTTCAAATAATGAAACTGAGTTAAATAGAGGGGAAGAAGACAAGAAACAATAATCATTTATATAGACCATACTATATGCCAGTCAGAGTGCTAAGTGTTTTATAATTACTGTCTTATGTGATACTCTCAGTAATGCAGGGGAGGTGGGCTATTATGATGCATGTTGGATAGATGTCAAAATAGACACACAGATTAAATGACTTACCAAACTTCACATAGCTGGGAATTTTCAGAGGACTTTTTGTTGTTGATAATGATGTTGATGTTGTTGATGTTGTTGTTGATGATGTTTTTGATAATAATGTTATGGATGATGATGTTGATGATATTGTTGTGGTTTATGACACTGATGATGATGTTGATGATATTGATGTGGGTGTTGCTGCTACTGTTATTGATTGTGTTGATATTCTTGATAATCTTGTTGATGATGTTGATGTTGTTCTTGATGATGATGATGATTGAATTTAGAGCCAGAGGTTATTCTTCCATTTGAACTCTTTTGACCCTTCACACTGTAATGATTAAAATTTTCTTAGAGGCTGTCTCTAACCTCTTTCATCCCTCCATTATATTGGTCTTCTCCGCTCCACCCATGCTCTTTTTTATGAAATATAAATTTATCCCATTCTGACTTTTTTCTATTTCTCTTAGTATTATTCTCTTTTTTACCCCTGGTTTCTCTCTCTCTCTCTCTCTCTCTCTCTATATATATATATATATATATATATATATATATATATATATATATATATATACATATATTTCTTTTTGGGGTATAATTCTTCTAGCTACCCTTATGATAATAACAATTTTTTTAAAATTTTATAATATTTTATTTGATCATTTCCAAGTATTATTCATTAAAGACAAAGACCATTTTCTTTTCCTCCCACCCACCCCCCGTAGCCAACGTGTGATTCCACTGGGTATTACATGTGTTCTTGATTTGAACCCATTGCTATGTTGTTAATATTTGCATTAGGGTTTCCT
The DNA here is from genome assembly GCF_027887165.1 of Monodelphis domestica. Classification (NCBI taxonomy): domain Eukaryota; kingdom Metazoa; phylum Chordata; class Mammalia; order Didelphimorphia; family Didelphidae; genus Monodelphis; species Monodelphis domestica. The sequence continues at coordinate 101,192,310 of NC_077228.1, read as the reverse complement.
TTAGAGTCTCTCCTCTGTCATGTCCCCTCAACCACTGTAGTTAGGCAGTTGCTTTTCCTCGGTGTTTCTACTCCCACAGTTTATCCTCTACTTATGAATGGTGTTTTTTCTGCTGGATCCCTGCAGATTGTTCAGGGACATTACACCGCCACTAATGGAGAAGCCCATTACGTTTGATTATACCACAGTGTATTAGTTTCTGTGTACAATGTTCTCCTGGTTCTGCTCCTCTCGCTCTGCATCACTTCTTGGAGGTCGTTCCAGTATCCATGGAATTCCTCCACTTTATTATTCCTTTTAGCACAATAGTATTCCATCACCAACATATACCACAATTTGCTCAGCCATTCCCCAATTGATGGGCATCCCCTCATTATCCAGTTTTTGGCCACCACAAAGAGTGCAGATATGAATATTTTTGTACAAGTCTTTTTGTCAATTATCTCTTTGGGGTACAGACCCAGCAGTGCTATGGCTGGATCAAAGGGTAGATATTCTTTGTCGCCCTTTGGGCATAGTTCCAAATTGCCCTCCGGAATGGTTGGATCAGTTCACAACTCCACCAGCAATGAATTAATGTCCCTACTTTGCCACATCCTCTCCAGCATTTGTTACTTTCCTTTGCTGTTATGTTAGCCAATCTGCTTGGTGTGAGGTGATACCTCTGAGTTGTTTTGATTTGCATCTCTCTGATTATAAGAGATTTAGAACACTTCTTCATGTGCTTATTAATAGTTTTGATTTCTTTATCTGAGAACTGCCTATCCATGTCCCTTGCCCATTTATCAATTGGAGAATGGCTTGATTTTTTGTACAATCAATTTAGCTCTTTATAACTTTGATTAATTAAACCTTTGTCAGAGGTTTCTATGAAGATTTTTTCTCAATTTGTTGTTTTCCTTCTGATTTTAGTTACATTGGTTTTGTTTGTACTAAAGCTTTTTAATTTGATGTAGTTAAAATTATTTATTTTACATTTTGTGATTCTTTCTATGTCTTGTTTGGCTTTAAAGTCTTTGCCCTCCCAAAGGTCTGACATGTATACTATTCTGTGTTTACCCAATTTACTTATGGTTTCCTTCTTTATGTTTAAGTCATTCACCCATTTTGAATTTATCTTGGTGTAGGGTGTGAGGTGTTGATTTATTCCTAATCTCTCCAACACTGTCTTCCAGTTTTCCCAGCAGTTTTTATCGAATAGTGGATTTTTGCCCCAAAAGCTGGGATCTTTGGGTTTATCGTATACTGTCTTGCTGAGGTTGCTTTCCCCCAGTCTATTCCACTGATCCTCCTTTCTGTCTCTTAGCCAGTACCAAATTGTTTTGATGACTGCTGCTTTGTAATATAGTTTAAGGTCTGGGACTGCAAGGCCCCCATCATATGTGTTTTTTTTTTCATTATTTCCCTGGATATCCTTGATCTTTTGTTATTCCAGATGAATTTTGTTATGGCTTTTTCTAAATCAGTAAAGAAATATTTTGGGAGTTCCATGGGTATGGCACTAAATAGATAAATAAGTTTGGGTAGGATGGTCATTTTTATTATATTGGCTCGTCTATCCATGAGCAGTTAATGTTTTTTTTTTTCCCAATTGCTCAAGTCTAGTTTTAGTTGTGTGGAGAGTGTTTTGTAGTTGTGTTCATATAGTTCCTGTGTTTGTCTCAGGAGATAGATTCCTAGGTATTTTATTTTGTCTAAGGTGATTTTGAATGGGATTTCTCTTTCTAGTTTTTGCTACTGAGCTGTGTTGGAGATATATAGAAAAGCTGATGATTTGTGTGGGTTTATTTTGTATCCTGCAACTTTGCTAAAGTTGTTGATTATTTCAATTAGCTTTTTGGTTGAATCTCTAGGATTCTTTAAGTAGACCATCATGTCATCTGCAAAGAGTGATAACTTGGTCTCCTCCTTGCCTATTTTGATGCCTTCAATTTCTTTTTCTTCTCTAATTGCTACTGCTAGTGTTTCTAGTACAATGTCAAATAGTAGAGGTGATAATGGGCATCCTTGTTTCACTCCTGATCTTATTGGGAATGCATATAATTTATCCCCATTGTAGATGATGTTTGCTGATGGTTTTAGATACATACTGTTTATTATTTTTAGGAATGACCCTTCTATTCCTATGCTTTCTAGTGTTTTTAATAGGAATGGGTGTTGTATTTTATCAAAGGCTTTTTCTGCATCTATTGAGATAATCATGTGGTTCTTGTTGGTTTGTTTGTTGATGTGGTCAATTATGTGGATGGTTTTCCTCATATTGAACCAGCCCTGCATCCCTGGTATAAATCCTACTTGATCATGGTGGATGACCCTTCTGATCACTTGCTGGAGTCTTTTTGCTAGTATCCTATTTAAGATTTTTGCATCTATATTCATTAGGAAGATTGGTCTATAGTTTTCTTTTTCTGTTTTTGACCTGCCTGGTTTTGGAATCAGTACCATGTTTGTGTCATAAAAGGAGTTTGGTAGAATTCCCTCTTTGCCTATTATGTCAAATAGTTTGTATAATAATGGGATTAACTGTTCTCTGAATGTTTGATAGAATTCACTGGTGAATCCATCAGGCCCTGGGAATTTTTTCTTAGGAAGTTCTTTGATGGCTTGTTGGATTTCATTTTCTGATATGGGATTATTTAAGAATTCTATTTCTTCTTCTGTTAGTCTAGGCAGCTTGTATTTTTGTATATATTCATCCATATCACTTAATTGGTGTATTTATTGCCATATAATTGGGCAAAGTAATTTTTAATGATTGCCTTAATTTCCTCTTCAATCGGAGGTGCTGTCCCCCTTTTCATCTTTGATGCTGTTAATTTGCTTTTCTTCCGTCCTTTTTTAAATTAGATTGACCAGTACTTTGTCTATTTTGTTTGTTTTTTCAAAGTACCAGCTTCTTGTCTTATTTATTACATCAATAGTTCTATCACTTTCAATTTTATTAATTTCTCCCTTAATTTTTAGGATTTCGAGTTTGGTTTTCTGCTGGGGGTTTTTAATTTGATCGTTTTTTAGTTTTTTTATTTGCATTTCCAATTGATTGATCTCTGCTCTCCCTAGTTTGTTGATATATGCACTCAGGGATATGAATTTACCTCTGATTACTGCTTTGGCTGCATCCCAAAAGGTTTGAAAGGATGTCTTGCCATTGTCATTTTCCTCGATGAAATTGTTAATTGTTTCTATGATTTCTTCTCTAACTAAACGATTTTGGGGTATCATATTGTTTAATTTCCAATTAATTTTTATTTGGTTTTCCATGTACCATTACTGAACATTATTTTTATTGCCTTGTGATCTGAAAAGGCTGCATTTATTATTTCTACTTTTCTGCATTTGTGTGCCATATTTCTGTGACCTAATGTATAGTCAATCTTTGTGAATGTGCCATGTGATGCTGAAAAGAAGGTGTATTCCTTTTTATCCCTATTTATTTTTCTCCATATGTCTATTAATTCTAATTTTTCTAAGATTTCATTCACTTCTTTTACCTCTTTCTTATTTATTTTTTGATTTGATTTATCTAAATTTGATAATAGTTGGTTTAAGTCTCCCACTAATATGGTTTTACTGTCTATTTCTTCCTTCAATTATCCTAATTTCTCCATTAGAAATTTGGGTGCTATATTATTTGGTGCATACATGTTGATTAGTGATATTTCCTCATTATCTAAAGTCCCTTTTAACAAAATATAATTACCTTCCCTATCACTTTTGATCAGGTCTATTTCTGCTTTGGCTTTATCAGATATCATGATTACCACTCCTGCCTTCTTTCTGTCAGTTGAGGCCCAGAAGGTCTTACTCCATCCTTTAATTCTGACCTTGTGGGTGTCAACCCGCCTCATGTGTGTTTCTTGAAGACAACATATGGTAGGGTTTTAGATTCTAATCCATTCTGTTATTCGTCTACGTTTTATGGGTGAGTTCATCCCATTCACGTCCAAAGTTATGACTGTCATTTGTGGATTCCCTGGCATTATGATATCCTTCCCTAATTCTAACTTTTTCTTCTTCAGCTCTACCTTTTAGTCCAGTGATTTACTTTAAATCAGTCCCCCTTATCCCCTCCCTTGATATGTTTCCCTTTTTGTTCCCTCCCCCTCCCCCTCTTTTTCCCTCCTCTTTTGTTTTCCCTCTCCCCCTCCCACCCTTGGTTTTCCCTTCTCCCTACCCTTATTGGGTAAGATAGAATTCAAGATCCCAATGGATCTGGGTGTTCTTCCCTCTCAGAGTTGATTTCCCTGAGAGTAAGGTTTAAGTAAAAACTCTCTTCCTCTCCTTCTTATAAGAGTTTTCTTTCCCTCCCCTTCCCATGTGAATCTTTGTGTGAGAAAGATTATTCTATTTGGTCTTTCTTTTCCCCCTATTTACACATTACATTTTCCACACATGTTAGTATACATAGATTGATATAAATGTAGTCCTTATAGAAGAGAGTTTGAGTAAAAGAAGAAGATAAGATTTTTCTCCTTTTCCCTTTCCTTCATATTTACCTTTTCAGGTATTCCATGCTCTTTGTTTTTCGGTGTCGAACTTTCCACAGAGCTCTGGTCTTTTCTTTGCAAAAACTTGGAAATCTTCTATTTTGTTGAATGCCCATACTTTTGCTTGGAAGTATATAGTCAGTTTTGCTGGATAGCTGATTCTTGGTTGAAGACCCAGCTCTCTTGCCTTTCTGAAGATCATGTTCCATTCCTTACGATCATTCAGAGTAGAAATTGCAAGGTCTTGTGTGACCCTGATTGGCATTCCTTTATATCTAAATTGTCTTTTTCTGGCTTTTTATAGGATTTTTTTCTTTTGTTTGAGAGCTTTGGAATTTGGCAATTACATTCCTGGGAGTTGTCTTTTGGGGGTTTAGTGTAGAGGGTGTTCTGTGAGCTCTGTCAGTGGCTGTATTGCCCCCTTGTTCTAGAATCTCTGGGCAATTTTCTTTGATGATATCTTGTATTACCATGTCGAGTTTGGTGTTTATTTCTGGCTTTTCTGGAAGTCCAATTATTCTTAAATTATCTCTTCTCCCTCTATTTTCCAAATCTGTCACCTTGTCAGTGAGATATTTTATGTTCTCTTCTAATTTTTTGGCCTTTTGGCTTTGCTTTATTAGTTCTTGCTTTAAAGCCTGGTTTTCCTTTTCAGTTTGGTCAAACTGGTTTTGTCGATGCATGAATTTCTTTTGCATTATTTCCCATTTTTCCTCCCAGAAGGCTTCCATCTTTTTGATCATTTCTGATTCATATTTTTCATGGGTTTGTGGAGAGTTTCCATTTCCTTTGGAAGGTTTCAAAGCATTTCCTTGTATTTCCTCTTCTCTCTCCTCTGTGTTTTGTATTTTTGCTCCATAAAATGTGTCCAAAGTTGCCCCCTTCTTCTTGGTTTTTTTTTTTTTGAATTTTGGGTTTTTTGTGCTTCTGTGGAGTTTGCCATCTCTATCTGAGTGGGGAGGATTAGCTTTTCTTATCTCTGTCTGGCGTTCAGAGGTTTTAGCCCTAGGCAGATTGTCCATTCTATAGCTTGGCCCTTGTTTCTGTGCCTCAGCCGGCCAGAAGAGCCAGCACTCTGAGGGGGTGGGGCCGCGGCTTCCTGGACCTCTGAGAGCTGGTGATAAAGATTAACCTCAGACTGAGTATGCCCTCAGGCAAGGACCTTCAGTGAGACTCAGATGGAAGGATCTGGTCAGGGGGCAACAGTCTCCTCCTGTCTCTCTCTGTTTCCCTGCTGTCTGGGTGCCCCCTCGACTGGGTCAGGTTGTTTTCAAGATTTGGCCTTCAGCTCCGAGGCCCTTTTGCCAGCCCTGAGGGTTACTGTTGTTTCAGAGGACCCTGCACTCTGAGGGGGGAGGTACCATGGCTTCCTGGAGCTCTGAGGGCTGGTGATAGGATTAACCTCAGACTGAGTATGCCCTCAGGCAGCGACCTTTAGTGAGACCCAGATGGAAGGTTCTGGTCAGGGGGATATAGGCTCCCCCCCCATCTCTCTCTGTTTCCCTGCTGTCTGGGTGCCCCCTCGACTGGCTCAGGTCATCTTTAGGGGGAGGCCCTCAGAACAGCAGGCTCCCGAGGCCTCCCTGCCTGCCCTGAGGTTCCTGCTGCTGCCTCGGACTCAGCACTCTGGGTTGGAGGGCATGGGTCCTGGGACCTTCCCTTTGCCTTCCCCTTAGATCCAAGTGATCTAAGGAGGAGTGTTTCCTGGGTCTATTTTTTGAATTTTTGTTTTGAATTTCGATGCCCTAGGAGCATTCTGTTTGAGATAGGTAAGGAAGGGTTTCTGGAGCTCCTAACTTTAGCTTTCTCTAAGCTGCCATCTTGACCGGCAGTCAATAATAACAATTTTTAAGAGTTACTAATATCATATTTTCTTTAAGAAATACAAATAATTTGAACTCATTAGGTCCCTTAAAATTTTGTTTGTCTGTTTGTTTTCCCTTTCTTAATTACCTTTTGTTGAATTTCTTGAGTTTTATATTTGGAAATCACATTTTCTGTTTAAGTCAGGTCATTTCTTTAGGAATGCTTGGAAGTATTATATTTTATTAAATGACCATACTTTCCCCTACAAGAAGACAGTCAATTTTGCTGGGCAGTTGATTCTGGGTTGTAGATCCAATTACCTTGTTTTCTGGGAATATCTTATTCCATGTCTTCTGATACTTCAGTGTGAATGCAGCCAGGTCTTGTGTTATCCTAACTGTGGTTCCATTATATCTAAATGGTTTCTTCTTAGCAGCATGTAATATCTTTTCCTTGGTCTGGTAGTTCTTGAATTTGACTATAACATTACTGGGAATTAAATGGAGGAAGTGATCTGTGGATTCTTTCAATATCTACTTTTTCCTTTTGTTCAAGAATGTTGGGGAAGTTTTCTTGGATAATTTTCTATAGAATGATGTCCAGGCTTTTTCTTTTGTTGTAAATTTATGGTAGTCCAATTATCTTTAAATTGTATATTCTGGATCTATTTTCCAGGTCTGTAATATTATCAGTGAGGTATTTCATATTTTCCTCAATTTTTTTTCATTTGTTGATTTTGTTTTATAGATTCTTGTTGCCTTGTGAAGTCATTTGCTTCTAGTTGTTGGATTCTAAATTATGAAGACTGAACTTTATCCCTGGCTTTTACCCCAAGTCTCTTCCATTGATCCCTCCTTCTGTCTCATAACAAGTACCATATTGTTTTGATGACCACTGCTTTATAGTACAGTTTAAGATATGATACTGCTAGAACCAGCCTTCACATATTTTTTTCATTACTTTCCTTGATATTCTTGATTTTTGTTCTTCCAAATGAACTTTTTAATAATTTTTTTTCCAATTCATTAAAAAAGTTTCTTGATAGTTTGACAGATATTGCACAGAATAAGTAAATTTGATAGGCTTGTCATTTTTATTGTGTTAGGTTATACTATGCATAAGCAATTGTTTTTGCAATTATTTAGATCTAGTTTTAATTGTGTTAAAAGTGTTTTGTACTTGTATTCATATAAGTCCTGTGTTTGTCTTGGCAGATAGATTCCTAAATATTTTATATTGTCCAGAGTGATTTTAAATAGTTTCTCTTTCTAACTCCTGCTGATGAGTTATGTTGGAAATATATATATATATATATATATATATATAAATGCTGATGATTTATGTAGGTTTATTTTATAGTGTGAAACTTTGCTAAAGTTGTTAATTATTTCCACTAGCCTTTTAGTTGGTATTCTAGGATTCTTTAAGTATACCATCATATCATCTGCAAATTAGTTTAGTTTCTTCATTGCCTACTTTTAATCCCTTCAATTTCCTTTTCTTCTCTAATTGCTATTGCTAGTATTTCTAGTAAAATATTAAAGAATAGAAATGATAATGGGCATTTTTGATTCACTGCTGATCTTAATGGGAAGGTTTCTAACATGTCCTCATTGCCAGTTATATTTGCTGAAGGTGTTAAATGTATACAGTTTATTATTTTGAGGAAGGGGCCTTCTATTACTATACCTTCTAGTGTTTTCAATAAGAATGTGTGTTTTATTTTGTCAAAGACATTTTCTGCATTTATTGAGATAATCATGTGATTTCTAATGGTTTGATTATTGATATGGTCTATTATGTGGATGGTTTTCCTAATATTGAACCATCCTTGACTTCCTGGTATGAATCCTACATAATCATAGTGGATAATTCTCATGATCATTTGTTGGAGACTTTTTTTTTGCTAGTATTCTATTTAAGATTTTTGCATCTATATTCAGTAAGGAGATTGGTCTGTAGTTTTATTTCTCTGTTTTTGGCCTGGCTGGCTTTGGAATCAGTACTATATTTGTGTCATAAAAGGAATTTAGGGTGGATCCAAAATGGAAGAGTAACTAGAGAGCAGTGTAGTTTCACCATGAAAATTCTCTCCAACCAAAATTGCCACAAAATGAATAAGGAGTGACGGCATCAACAAAGAGACAGAGTGAAACAACCCTCTAAAGATGAGAAACCAAAAAGGTAGGCAGAAACCATCTGGGGAATCGGGGGTGAGAGGGGAACAGAGCTAGCAGGAAGCATAGCAGAAAGTGAAGAGCAAGCTAAGGGCAAGCCACCCCCCCCCACACACACACACTCCCATCTGCTCTCACAGGTCCTGAGGTTAAATGCTATCTAGCTAGCAGACTCTGAGATTCTGCTGGGGTAAGTAGTGCTCCAAGAGAACTCACACTCCTTGAAATTTCAAATCTTTGCAGAAGTCTGGGCTGAAGGGGACCAATCCATATGGACCCAGAGTGAAGCCAGGAATTCTAGTCTTGATTTGGGAAGAAGATATAATCTGCAGTCTGGGGTGAGGAAAAAGTTCTCAGGGGGAGCCTCCCCTGTATCTTTTTGCCCAACTAAGTGTCAAGCTCCAGGGCAGGGCAATCAAAAGTGTGCCTGATTGAATCAAGAATACCTTGAGTTAAAAAAAAATTGAGCCTAAACCTGTGGCTAGAATTTGATCAGAACCCTATCTGATCAAGTGTAGAGTGATATCAAAAGCTTACATCCAAGCCTGAGGAAAGACTTTAAGCTATCAGCATCTCAACGGTCAAATGCATCAGCACTGAGAGGGGACATTCAGAGCTCTCAACCCTCAGACCATCTGGAAAACTAGTAACAATCCCCAAAATGAGCTGAAAATAGCATTAAGGAAGGACTGAAGTTTAAGATGGTACCTCAACTTCCCGGGAAATAGAGCCGACCTATAATGAAGTAGGAAAAATGAACAAACAACAAAAAACCACCTAACTCTAAAGATTTATTATGTAGAGAAAGAGCAAGGTACAGACACAGAAGGAGACAGTGAAAGAAAAGGAAATACACACAAATTATAAAAGAAAAATATGGAATGGACACAGATGCTGGAAGAGCTCAAAAAAGTCTTCAAAAACTATTTAAGAGAGGTAGATGAAAAGTGGGGAAGAGAAATGAAAGTCATGCAAGAAGAAAGGAAAGTGATGCAAGGAAAAAGGAAAGTAATGCAAGAAGAAATGAAAATGAAACAAGAAGAAATTAACCAATTGAAAAAGGAGAATCAAAAACTGACAGAGGAAAACCAGGTCTTACAAATCAGAACTGACCAACTAGAATCTAATGATTTAATGAGCAATTAAGAAAAAATTAAGCAGAATCAAAAGAATGAAAAAATAGGTAAAGATGAACTATATTATTGAAAGAACAATTGACCTAGACAATAGATTTAGGAGAGACAATCTGAGAATTATTGGACTACCTGAAAGCCATGGTCAAGAAAAAAACTTGGACATCACATTATAAGAAATTATCAAAGAAAACTTCCCAGAGATGCTTGAATAAGAAAATAAAATAAAATTGAAATTGAAAGAACTCACAGATCAGCTCCAGAAAGAAATCCTCAACTGACAACTTCCAGGAACATAATAGCTCAATTCCAGAGCCACTAGGTCAAGAAAAAAAATACTTCAAATGTCCAGAAAGAAAACATTCAAATGCCATGGAGCTACAGGATCACCTAGTATTTGGCAGCTTCTACATTAAAGGATTGAAAATCATGGGATATGGTATTCAAGAAGGCAAAAGATTTGGGTTTACAACCCAGAGTCATCTATCCAGCAAAACCAAGTATATTCTTTCAGAGGAAAAATTGTCATTCAATAAAAGATAGATTTCCAAGCATTCCTGAAGAATAAACCAGACCTAAACAAAAAATTTGAAGTTCAAATATGAGACACAAGAGAAGCCTAGGAATGTGAATAAGAAAGAGAGAATTTAAGGGTCTCACTAAGGTAAAAAAATGTTTATATGTCTACATGGAAAGAGGATCTCTATAATTTAAATTTACTCTTAGTAGTAGATAAAATAGAAGGAATTTACTCAGATAAAGGGCAGAGAAGTAGGCTGTTCATGATAATATGATGTATATAATGATATGATATATATGTAAATGTGATGGTATAGAATGATATGTATGTATGATATCTATGCATATTAATGACATGTAAAACGAATCAAAGGCTCAAAGAGAAGTTTGCAGTGAGAGAAAAGAGAAGAGAGAGAAAGTATGGGATAAATTATATAACATAAAGTGGCAAGAAAAATCAATACAAAGAGGGGAAGATAAGAGTGGTGACAGGCAATGCTTAAACTTACACTTATTGTAACTGACTGAAAGAAGGAGGAAAAAAAGAGTATATAAATATTTGTGTGTGTGTGTGTGTGTGTGTGTGTGTGTAGAGAATTCTATCGCCCTACAGAAAAGTAGAAGAGGAACAAGATTAGGGAAGATGGGGGTAATCGAAGGGAGTGGTGCTGGAGGGGTGACAAAAATCAAAATACTGGTAAGGAGGAACAGAGTGAAAGGGAATAGAGCAGGATAGAAAGAGGATAACACTATGGAAGGTAATACACAATTAATAATCATAACAATAAATGTGAATGGAATGAATTCACCCATTAAATGGAAGCAGATAGCAGAATGAATTAAAAACTAGAATCCTACTATATGTTTTTTTGCAAGAAAAACATTTAAGGCAGGGTGATACACATAACTTCAGGGTAAAAGTCTGGAGCAGAATTTATTATGCATCATCTAAAGTTAAAAAAAAAGCAGGAATAGCATAAAAGAAGTTTTGGTAAAACTCCTTTCCATATTTTGTCAAATAGTTTGTATTGTATTGGGATTAGTTGTTCTTTAATCTTTTGATAGAATTCACTTGTGAATCTATCTGGCCCTGGAGATTTTATCTTTGGGTGTTCTTTGATGGCTTGTTCAATTTCTTTTTCTGTTATAGGGTTGTTTAAATATTCTATTTACTCTTTTGTTGATATTGGCAATTTATATTTTTAAATATTCATCTATTTCACCTGGATTGCCTTATTTATTGCCATATAATTGGGAAAAATTGTTCTTAATAATTACCTTAATTTCCTCTTCCTTAGAGATGAGGTTGCCCTTTTCATCTTTGATGCTGTTAAGTTTATTTTCTTCTTCCTTTTTTATTAGATTAATCAGTATTTTATCTATTTTATTTGTATTTTTTAAATACCAGCTCCTAACCTTATTTATTAATTCAATAGTTCTTTTACTTTCAATTTTATTAATTTCTCCTATAATTTTTAGTATTTCCAATTTAGTTTTTATCTGGGGATTTTTAATTTCTTTTCTTTCTAGTTTGTTAATCTGCATGCCCAATTCATTGACCTCTTCCCTCTCTGATTTGTTGATAAATGCACTCAGGGATATAAATTTTCCCCTGAGTACTGCTTTGGATGCATCCCATAGATTTTGATATGGTGTCTCTCTTCATTGTCATTCTCTTCAATGAAATTATTAATTGTTTCTATGATTTGTTCTTTAACCAAACAATTTTAGAAAATTATATTATTTAATTTCCAATTAATTTTTATTTGCCTCTCCATGTGGTAATTATAATTTTAATGCATTATGATCTGAAAAAAGTTGCATTTATTTATTTTTTTTGCATTTGTTTGCAATGTTTTTATGCCCTAGTACATGGTCAATCTTTGTGAATGTACCATATGCTACTGAAAAGAAGTTGTATTCCTTTCTGTCCCTATTTATTTTTCTCCATATACCTATTAGCCCTAATTTTTCTAATATTTCATTCACTAAAGTGATTTTTTTTAAGAGAAGATCTGACTATGTCACTCTTCTGTTCAAAAATCCCAATGGTAACTTATTGATGCTGGTATCAAAAAATTATTTAACTTTATTACATACTTTAAAAAGAGATAGCATGGTAAATATAGTACAGGAGCCATTAAGACCTGAATTCAAATCTGGTTTAGAACAATTACTAGCTATATGGTATTGAGAAAGTCACGTAGCTTTGGTTTGCCTCAGTTTCCTTATCAGTAAAATGGTAATAAGAGTTGAAATTAGAAATTTAAAAAATAGGAAATAATAGTCTCAGAGTTGTTGTGAGGATAAAATGAGATAATATTTGTAAAGACTTTGTAGGCCTTAAAGTTGCCTATAAATATGAATTGCTGTTATTATGGTGGTTATTATTGTTATGAAAAATTTTATATATTGTTAATCACGAGTAGAGAATTAGATAAACAAATGAATATTGAACCTGCTTAACTTTGTTTTTTAATGAGTAGAGGTAAGAGAATAATGGATTAAATAGAATAATAGAATGAGTAAAGTGTTCTAGATCCATGTCTTCCTAGTAAAGGAGGCAGCAGGAGTTTTCCTCCCTTGTTTGGTTTCCTGTTCCAGGAAGATACTTTGTTGCCTTAAACACTTCATAGTTCCCATTCTTAGAATCTCAGCAGGATCCAGATATTGAACTATTCTGTCTGTCTTTATGTTGGAGAAACAGAAGGATATTAGGGAACTGCTGCAATTACCCAAGTGTACTCTCTGAACAAAGAGAGATTCATGAGAAGGGGAAGTAAATACTTAGAGAGAGATTATTACTACTACTGACTGGAAACTTTTCTCCAAAGTTATCAGGCACCTTAGCAATGAGAGGAATTATTTTGAAGTTCAGATAGTCAATTATTATTATTATTTCTATCTTCTGGGTGTGTTTAACTCACCAATGTTCCTAAAATGCAGTACCCAATCCAGAATCCAACATACTAGGTATGGTCTGACTATAACCTTCTTTATCTTTGATATTGGGATCTTTTAAGGCAGTTTACAATTCTATACATTTTCTTGGTTGGTTACTCTAGACTAACTAAGATTGATCTTATAATTCACTAACATCCATAGTCCATTTTTATCTAGTTTATTATCTAATCATATTTTTGTCTTGTGCTCATGAAATTTTATCAGCTCAAGAATAAGATTTTATATTTTCCTTTCATCAAATTAGCTCATCCAGTTTTTTAACCTGATGCTGTGCTTTAGCCAGTTTAACTATTTTTCTGACATTTGTGTCATCACCAAATTTGATTAGTATGCTATCTATGCTTTTATCCATCTGATTAATAAAATTTTTCGAATGGGGCCAAAAACATATTACTGAGACATGCTAGAAACCTCTTTTCAAGATATGATTGAACTGGGGGCAACTATATGGTACAGTGGATTGAGAGCCAGGTCTACAGACAGGAGGTCTTGGGTTCAAATCTGGCCTTAGACACTTCCTATATTACACTCAGCAAGTTTCTTTATCTCCATTGTCTAGCCCTTATTGCTCTTCTGCATTAGAACCAATATATTGAGTTGATTCTACAATGGAAGGTTAGGGTTTTAATAAAATGATAATACTGAACCATAAATGATTATATTGTGAGTCTTGCCATTGAGACAACATCTCTTCATCTCATCTACAAGATGTTATGAAAAACTTCACCTAAATCTGGAAAATCTATACCTATGGAATGTCCCTAATCTATCATTTTAATATCTCAGTCAGAAAAGGAAATGAACATAATTTGACATGTCATATTTTTGGCAAAACAATGTTGTGTCTTTTGGGATCACCACTTTACTTCTAGTTATAAAGGACTTCACTAACTACTGCCATGAACATCAGGAAGGGTCGGGGCATATTCTTTATTCTCTTCCCACCCTTGCTAATTCACAAAGACTACAAGTCCAGGATCAAAGACCTTCTGAACTTTCCCATTTGGGGAGAAATCATTTTATTTTATTTTTTTAATTCTTTATTTATGTAGAATATTTTTCCATGGTTACATGATTCATGATTTTTCCCTTCCTCCTCCCAGAGCAGAAAAGAAATTCTACTGACTTAAACATGTATCATTGTTCAAAATATATTTCTGTATTATTAATATTTGCAATAGAGTGACCTTTTTAAGCCAAAACCCCAATCATATCTCCATTGAACTATCGATTGAAGAAAAACATCAATTATGTTTTTCTTCTGCATTTCTGCTCCCACAGTTCTTTCTCTGGATGTGGATAGCATTCTTTCTCATAAGTTCCTCAGTGTTGTCTTGGATCCTTGAATTGATATTAGTAGAAAAGTCTGTTACATTTTATTGTGCCACAGTGTTTCATTTCCCATGTTGTAAAGATAATTTTAGTGTTGTGACTGAAAATCTAAATAATTTGGTCGCCATGGGATATCCCAAATAATAAAATTCTCAAGTCAGCTGGAAATGATGGTGATTTTTAATTAATATAGAGAGAAGGAATTAAGGAGAAGAGAGAGGGAGAGGAAAGAGTTAATTTAAACTGCTCTGGCTTAGGCTGTGGCCTTGGCCAAAGGGGCCTCCCTGAGCCCAAGGGAAAAGGAAGTCAGTCTTACCCAAGTCACTACTAGACCATATCAAGGAAGTTGTCTGAGTGAGCTCCTCCAGGCTGAGTTCCAGGATCAAACTGGTGGCCAGGCTGCTCACAGGAAGTGATCAGCCAGATCCACCTCTCTCTGGAAAGAGGGTGTTCTCAATCATGAACTCCTTGGAGGCAGCAAGAGCCAAATATATAGACCTTTTACCCTTGTGTCTCCTCTAAATTTTCACATCTACCAATCACATCAAAGGCTTTCTCCAGGACTGCCTATACTTTTAGTTCTTACCTTCTTTGATTAGATAATATCTTTTAGAGTTACTTCACACTTCGTTGTTAAGTTTACCTTTTGTTAGTTACTTGACCTTTTGGTGATTAATTTAAACTTTATAGTTACTTAACACCTTTTTGCATTAGGATACTAAAAATAGACTTAGCTTAAAGTTCTAGCTTCACTATAAGGTGGTAACTAAGTAACTTCATTGTTCAATCAGGAGATTACAACTTTATCTTCCCCTAAAGTAAGGTTTAAGTAGGGTGGAGCAATGTAAAGTTCCCAAGACAATCCTGATCAAGTATCTCCATTGTTCCAATCAGGAAATAGCTAAATCAAATCTTCTAAAGTACTGTCTGAATAGGGTGGAGTAGTTTTAAAATTCAGTGTACAATGTTCTCCTTGTTCTGCTCATTTTGCTCTGCATCCATTCCTGGTGGTCTTTCCAGGTCATATGGAATTCCACCAGTTCATTATTCCTTTCAGCACAACAATATTCCATCAGCATCACATTCCACAGTTTATTCAGCCATTCTCTAATCTATGGACATCCTCATTTTCCAATTGTCCCTCAGGGGGATCTGTGCTTACCTGCTCTGTGGTATCTTCAACATAAATCAATAGAGATTTCCCTCAGGCTATCATAGGTGACCCATTTTTCAGGAACCCCAATATTCAAAGATAGCCTCTCAGCAGCCATATTCCCTCTCTCCCTTCAACCCCTCCATTCCCTGTTACAAATCTTCCTCTTCCCTGTCCCTCTTATATCCCTACAATCTTTTAACTATTACACTGGTCAATGTGAATAATAATTGTGATAAATTGCTATATTTTGCTAGAATTTATTTAAGATTTTTCATCTATGTTCATTAAGGAGATTGGTCTATAGTTTTCTTTCTCTGTTTTTGGTCTGGCTGGCTTTGGAATCAGTAGCATATTTGTGTCATGAAAAGAATTTGGTAAGAGTCTTTCTTTGCTTATTTTGGAAAGTAATTTTATAGTATTGCAATTAGTTGTTCTTTAAATGTTTGATACAATTCCTTCATGAATACATCAGACCCTGGGGATTTTTTTCTTAGGAGGTTCTTTGATGGCTTATTCAATTTCTTTTTCTGAGATGGGATTATTTATGTATGTATTCTATTTCCTCTCTTGTTAATCTAGGCAATTTATATTTATGTAAATAGTCACCTATTTCACTTACATTTTCATATTTATTACCATATAATGGGCAAAATAGTTTTTAGTAATTACTATAATTGCCTCTTCAAGAGAGGCAAGATCACTTTTTTCATCTGTTACTGTTAATTTGACTCTCTTCTTTCTTTTTTCATTAGTCTAACCAGTACATTATCTATTTTATTTTTTTTCAAAGTACTGGCTCCTAATCTTATTTATTAGTTCAAAAGTTCTTTTACATTCAAAATAATGAATTTCTCCTTTAATTTTTAGGATATCTAATTTTGTTTTTATCTGGGGATTTTTAATTTGTTCTTTTTCTAATTCTTTAAGTTGCAAGCCTGATTTATTGCTCTTTGCCCTCTCTATTTTGTTAGTATAGGCACTGTGATATTAATTTTCCCCTGAGTACTGCTTTGGCTCTATCCCATAGGTTTTGATATGATGTCTCCTCATTGTAATTCTCTCTAATGAAGTCCATAATTGTTTCTATGATTTTTTTGACCCATCAGTTTTGAAAAATTAGATTATTTAGTTTCTATTTAATTTTAAATTTGCCTTTCCATGGACCCTTGTTAATTATAATTTTTATCATACTATGATCTGAAAAAATGTATTTTTTATTTCTTCTTTTTTACATTTGTCTGCAATATTTATTTGCCCTAGTACATGGTCTAACCTTGTATTTGAACCATGTACTGCTAAGAAGAAGGTATGTTCTTTTTTAATTCCTGTTCAGTTTTTTCCAGATATCTATTAACTCTAATTTTTCTAACATTTCATTTGCTTCCCTTACTTCTGTCTTATTAATTTTTTGGTTTGATTTATCTAGTTCTGAAAGGGGAAGATTTATATTGCCAAGTAGTATGGTTTTATTACCTAATTCCTCCTTAAGCTCCTTTAATTTCTCCTTTAGAAATCTAGATACTATACCATTAGGTGCATAAATATTTAGTGATGATATTGCTTCACTGTTTATAGTACCTTTGAGCAAAATATAATTTCATTCCTTAGCTCTATTAATCAGATCTATTTCTACTTTTACTTTGTCTGGTATCAGAATTACTAATCCTGTTTTTCTTTTTAAACTTTAGATGAGGCATAATAACTTCTATTCCATCCTTCTACCTTTAATCTGTTTGTGTCACTCTGCTTCAAATGTGTGTCTTGTAAACAACATATAGTACTGGATTCTGGTTTTTAATCTACTCTGCTATTAGCTTCCATTTTATAAGTGAGTTGATTCCATTTGAATTCAGAGTTATGATCACTAACTGTATATTGCCCTTCATCATATTATCCCCTTTAAATCCTTTTCTATTCCCTTTCATTATGTTCCTCCTCACCAGTATTTTGCTTTTTGTCAACTCCCCCCCCCACACACACATTGCTTCACCCTTCTTTCAATTAAATTCTTCTTCCTTTGTCTTATTTCCTCTCTACTTCTCTGTAGGGTAAAATAGACTTCTATACCTCACTGAGTGTATTTGTTTTTACCTTTTTTACTTTGCTGAGCTAGTTACAATTAGAGTAAAGTTTAAGCATTGTCCATCACCACCCTTATCTTTCCCTCTCTGTAGTGATTTTTCATGCTTCTTTCTGTTATCTTCTATATAATTCATTCTATATCTCCCTTCCCTTTTTTCTCAGTGCAACCATCTCTTTTATCTTTTGATTGTTTTTTAACATATCATTCATATGCATACATGTCATGCATATATATCATTTTATATCATCACATTTACATACACATCAAATCATATATCATCATATATATCATATCATCCTAACCAGCTTAACTCTCTACCCTCTTTCTGAGTAAATTGCTTCTATCTTTTCTATTATGTAAAAGTTAAAATTAAATCTCAATAATAAAAATATTATATTTTATGAGGTTTATTAAGGATCATTAGAAATCAAGGAATAAAGAACATATAAAATAAAGACCACGTACCCATGACTGATGAGTTAGTTCAAACAACTGCCTCACCACCACCAAGCCTGGGACTGTAAGTAAAGAAGAGAGCCCTTCCATGTCCCTGCCTAATATTCCCTATCTACAAGAAATATGTAATGACAGGAAGTCATTGGGCTCCTCAGAAATGTAGTTCTTTTTTAGGGTAACAGATTTTCAATTATAAATTCCCCCTGAGATCCGTGGAAGATCAACACCTTTAGCAAAGTTACAGGATACAAAATAAACCCACATAAGTCATCAGCATTTCTATATATCTCCAATGCATCTCAGATACAAGAATCAGAAAGGGAAATAAATTCCATTCAAAATCACCCTAGACAATATAAAATACTTAGGAATCTATCTCCCAAGACAAACAGAGGAACTATTTGATCACAACAACAAAACACTCTCCACACAATTAAAACTAGGTCTAAACAATTGGAAAATATCGACTGCTCATGGGTAGGATGAGCTAACAAAATAAAAATTACAATCCTACCCAAATTAATTTACTTATTTAGTGCCATACCCATCAAACTACCAAAAAAATTTTTTTACTGAATTAGAAAAAAATATAACAAAGTTCATTTGGAAGAACAAAAGATCAAGGATATCCAGGGAAATCATGAAAAAAATGTAAAGGAAGGAGGCTTTGCAGTCCCAGATCTCAAGCTATACTATAAAGCAGTGGTCATCAAAACAATTTGGTACTGGCTAAGAGACAGAAAGGACGATCAGTGGAATAGACTTGGGGTAAGTGACCTCAGCAAGACAGTTTATGATAAGCCCAGAAATACTAGCTTTTGGGACCAAAACCCACTATTTGATAAAAACTGCTGGGAAAAATTGGAAGACAGTATGGGAGAGATTAGGTTTGGATCAACATCTCATACCCTACACCAAGGCAAACTCAGAATAGGTGAATAACTTTGAATATAAAGAAGGAAATTATAAGCAAATTAGGTGAACACAGGATAGTGTACGTGTCAGATCTTTGTGAAAGGAAAGACTTTAAAACCAAGCAAGAGGTAGAAAAAAGCACAAAAATGTAAAATCAATAATTTTTATTATATCAAATTAAATTTTTTTTCTACAAACAAAGCCAATGCAACCAAAATTAGAAGGGAAGGAACAAATTGGGAAAAAATCTTCATAACAAAAACTTCTGACAAATGTCTAATTACTCAAATTTATAAAGAGCTAAACCAATTGTACAAAAAAAATCAAGCCATTCTTCAATTGATAAATGGGCAACGGATATAAAAAAGCTATTAAGTTAAAGAAAGGAAAACTATTAAAAACCACATGAAAAAGTGTTTTAAATCTCTCATAATCAGAGAGATGCAAATCAAAACAAATCTGAGGTATCAGCTCACACCTAGCAGATTGACTAACATGACAGCAATGGAAAGTAATGAATGGTGGAGGGGATGTGGTAAAATTGGAACATTAATACATTGGTGGTGGAGTTGTGAATTGATCCAACCTTTCTGGAAAGCAATTTAGAACTATGCCCATGGTGCGCTAAAAGACTATCTGTTCTTTGGTCCAGCCATAGCACTGCTGGTTTTGTACCCCAAAGAGATAATAAGGAAAAAGACTTGTACAAGAAAATTCATAGCTGCACAAAGAATTTGGGAAAAAATTGGGAAATGAGGGGATGCCCTTCAATTGGGTAATGGCTGAACAAATTTTGGTATATGTTGGTGATGGAATACTATTATGCTTAAAGGAATAATACAGTGGATGAATTCCATGGAATCTGGAATGACCTCCAGGAATTGATGCAGAGCAAAAGGAGCAGAACCAGGAGAACATTGTACACAGAGACCAATACACTGTGGTACAATCAAATGTAATTGACTTCTCCATTAGTGGCAATGCAGTGACCCTGAAAAACTTGGAAGGATCTATGAGATCAATCACTATCCACATTCAGAGGAAAAACTTTGGGAGTAGAAACACAGAAGAAAAACAACTGCTTGAATGTATGGGTTGAGGGGATATGGCTGGGGATGTAGACTCTAAATGAACATTCTAATGCAAACACCAACAACATGGAAATAGGTTCTGATCAAGGACACATGGACACATCAAGGACACCAAATAAAGTGCGCATTGGCTATGGGATGGGAGGATAGGGAGGGAAATAATATGATTCTTGTAACCAAGGAATAATGTTCTAAATTGACTTAATAAATTAATTAAAAAACAAATAAAATAAATCAACGAAAAAAAATTACCTCAAGACCCTTTAAAGTTCCTTTTTCTAAAATTCAGATCCCTATTGTCAGCACTGTGGGATTTCCCAAAGGGAGAACATGGGTTTGAGGAATCGCAAACTGGATGAATCTTAGAGCTGGCCAGGCCCAAATGTCAAAAGGTCATAGGGGAATGAATTTCTCCTTTGAATTTCAGGCAATATAATTGAAAGGATCAGTGGTAGAATGCAAGAAAACCATCCTAAAGCTGGGAGCTGTTTGAAATAGGTAATGCATTGCTCATTCATAGAATTCACCATGCATATATTTGATTTTCTGTTTGGAGGAGTCTCTTCCTTCTCCCACTCTCCCCTGATGTAAAATGCTAGTTTCCCCAGAAGGAGTTAGTAGGCTAATGAGAGAGAGAGAGAGAGAGAGAGAGAGAGAGAGAGAGAGAGAGAGAGAGAGAGAGAAAGCTTCAGCTTCCTCTGAACCAGTTAGAAATTCTCAGTCTCAAGCCAGGGGAAAGGAGTCTCAAGAGGATGAGCCTTTCTCAGAGGTTCACACCTCCAGAAAGGGCAAGGAAATAAGTCAGCCTTTCCACTCACTATGGTAACTGTCTAAAAGGAAAGCAGTCTGAGGTCTCCTGCATGAGCTCCTCCAGGCATCCAGTTCCACAGCCAAGTGTATTCACTCCAAGTCTGAGTGTTTGTCTTCTAGTCTCTCCTCAAGTGTCTGTCTTCCCTCCAGCTTCAAGTGAATGTCTTCCAGTCCAACTCAGAGTGACTGAATGATTCCCTGTGTGTCTCTGTTTCCACTATTTAAAGACCTTTTTCTCTTGTGTCACCTCCTCTAAATTTTACTTCTACCAATAGCAGCAGACGTTCCTCTCTAGTTCTGCCCACTCTTTCAGACCTCCCACTTAATGTATGAAATGGTTGTTCATATCTTTTTAGTGGTTAGTTCACACCTTTTTTGAAGTTAGTTCCTATCTTTTTGTGATTAAATTGCATAGATCTACTTTAAGTATAGGGTTTACACTTTGGGGATTAAAATCTAAAAATAGACAGGAGGTTACAATTTAATCTTCACAATAAAGGAAGAACTAAGTACCTCCATTGTTACAATCAGAGGAGAGCTTCACAGCCCCATGGCTAAAAACAGCCAGGCCAGTAGGGAGAGCAAGCAATGGGGCAAAAAATATAAAAAGAAAAACCCAGCAGCTCCAAAGAGAGTTTGAGTTTGAGAGGGTGGATGTGGTGGGCAAAAAACCTCGGCAGGAGAAATGTGGTTTAAAAAAATATCTAGGCTATCTTAAAAAAATTGAGAAAGTTTCTTTTCCAACTAGTGGTTGCCATCAATGTAAAAGTTAAAATTAAATCTCGTTAATAAAAATATTATACTTTATGAGGTTTATTAAGGATCATTAGAAATCAAGGCATAAAGAAGATACAAAATAAAGACCACATGCCCATGGCTGATCAGTGAGTTCAAACACCTGCCTCACCACCACCAAACTTGGGACTGGAAGTTCCTGCCTAATGTTTCCTATCTACAGGAAGTATATAATGACAGGAAGTCAGTGGGTTCCTGGGAAATGTAATTAATTTTTAGTGTAACAGATTTTCAATTATACAATTACTAAGAGTAATTTTTGAGAATTAGATAAATCCTCTTTTCATATAGATTCATAAACATTTTGATTGAAATGAATCTCTTAAATTTTCTCTTTCTTATTTACCTTTTTGCAATGCTCTTGTTCTCTTGTTTGTTCTTCAGATTTTTTGTTTAGGTCTGGCTTATTCCTCAGGGATTCTTGGAAATCTTCTATATTATTGAATGTCCTTTTTTCCCCCTGAAAGAATATGCTCATTTTTGCTGGATAGATGACTCTGAGTTGTAAACCCAAATCTTTTGCCTTCTTGAATACCATATCTCATGCCTTTCAATCATTTAATGTAGAAGCTGCTAGATACTATGTGATCCTGATTGTAGCTCCATGGTATTTGAATGTTTTCTTTATGACTTTTTAAAGCATTTTCTCCTTGAGATAGTGACTCTGGAATTTAGCTGTTATATTCCTGTAAGTTGTCAGTTGAAGATTTCTTTCTGGAGATGATCTGAGAATTCTTTCAATTTCATTTTTATTTTCTTTTTCATGGATTTCTGGGCAGTTTTCTTTGATAATTTCTTATGATATCATGTCCAGGGTTTTTTCTTGACCATGGCTTTCAGGTAATCCATATACATAGTAGTAGTCTCTCATAAGCCAAGAATGACGATCAAAGATACTTGTGCATGAAAGAGATTTAAGTGGAAAAGTCGGTGCACAGAGACAGTCCCACTCTCTCGGCATTGGAAGCCTGGGTCCAGTGGCACGAAAAATCATTACACCTGGAGACTTCCTTAGCTGCATTGGGTGGCCGTGTTGTCATTTGTACTCCAACATGCCCTAAGCACTCCACGGTGCCTTGCTGCATCGCCATCTCAGCCATTGAACCTTCTTGTTGGTTTCTTCCGCCTGTTCTGCCCTAGTTCACCAGGGGTCAACGACGACCCAATGGCTACCCTCACAAGGTTTGGCCAGCCTGTCGAAGGAAAATTCAAACAAAGGAATTTCTTATCTGCATGATTTTGCACAGAAATCAAGAATTACATATTATATTTGTACATATGTAAAACTATATAGATACAACCTATGTACTTATGTGAATACTAATGTACTAACAAACTAACAATATTAGAATAATTTATTAATGTTCTAATAACTAAACTATAGGGACAGTTTAGAAAAAAAATGTTCAAAGTCTTAGGGAAGTAGGGACAGACATAAAAACTACTTAAATATAGAAGTTAGATTACATTATTATTTTAGGTTAGCAATTGTTAGTAATAGAAATTCTACTTAGTTGAATTTATAGACATTAGGAGATAAGATAATTACATATTCAAAATTGTTGGAATTGTTTAAAATTGTTACATGAGTTATTATGTCAAAACTATATTATGTAAATTCCTTGCTTACCTAAACCATTTTCCTATACCCAAACTTAGCATAGAATTAGATAGACAGAATAGCTAAGATAAATTAAGATTTGTTGTTTTGGGAGGGTAAAGGAATATTTAATATAGTACAAGGTTAAGAATTAGATAGCTAGAAATATAACAAAATATATATCTAAAAGGGAAGTATCATTAAAAATGCTAGTTGCATCTTTTTTAATTGTGGAAGAGAGAAATTGGGAAGCATGCAAAGAGGCAGAAGCAGTAAGCAGTGGCTGTGTGGGGACATGTCAGTCAAACAAAGGTTCTATTTGAAATATTACCAGGAAAAAAAACAGTTGGAGGCAAAGCCAACTGTTGGCTAGACTCTGGTTACCTTGTGGCCTTGAAGGAAGGAAGAAAGCTGTGGTCTCTGGTGACTTTTGAAGACAGAAGAAAAGAAGGACAATTGTCCAGATACCTCTCTGACTTGCTCTGTTGATGATAATGTCTGAACTTCCAGACCTATCAGCCATTCCTCTCAATTTAAACTCTATCCCAATATCCTCCAACCTAAGGCTCACTGTAGTACTAGGGAAATCCTCAACCCTCTTACCTCCATTCTCTATCTTTTCCTGTCTTCCCCAAATAAACCCCTTACTTAAGATAAAGAAGAGAAAGGGTATTTCATTTGAAACACCATAAACTCACCCTGAGAGATTTAGAAGAAGAAAGAAGGAATGCGGGAAGAGAGGAAAGGGAGACTGAAGAGAGGAAGGAAATGGGAGGAAGGAAGGGTAGACAGAAGAAAGAAGATAAATGCCTGCTCTATTAGTTATCAATTACCAATCAAATATCCCTTATTATTCTTAATTATAAAACTTCCTATGAGATCTTGGGTAAATCAATTAATTTTCACAGAGATGCGAATTGATACAACCATTTTGGATTGCAATTTGGAACTATTACCAAAGGGCACTAAAAGACTGCCTGCCCTTTGACCCAGCCATACCAATGCTGGGTTTGTACCCCAAAGATATAAGAGGGAAAAAAGACGCACCAAAATATTCATAATTGTGCTCTTTGTGGTGGCAAAAAAATTAGAAAATAAGGAGATGTCTTTTGATTATGTCTAAAAAATTGTTGTATATGTTGGTGATGGAATACTATTATACTTAAAGGAATAATAAACTGAAAGAATTCCATGCAAACTGGAATAACCTCCAGGAATTGATGCAAAGTGAAAGGAGCAGAACCAGGAGAACATTGTACACAGAGACCGATACACTGTGGCACAATCAAATGTAATGGACGTCTCTACTAGCAGCAATTCAATGACCCAGGACTATTCTGAGAGACCTAAGAGAAAGAATGCTATCCACATTCAGAGAAAGAACTGTAAGAGTAGAAACACAGAAGAAAAACAACTGCTTGATCACATGGGTTGATGGAGATGTAGACTCTAAAAGATCACCCTGGGGCAAATATCAATAATATGGAAATAAGTCTTGATCAAGGACACATGTAAAACCCAGAGGAATTGTGCATTGGATATGGGAGGGGACTTGAGGGGGAAGGGAAAGAATATGAATCTTGTAACCATGGAAAAATATTCTAAATTGATTAATTAAATACAAATTTCTAAAACTTTATTAAAAGTAATTTCCCTAGGTCTCAGTTCCTTATATGTAAAATGAAATGTTTGGAATTCCTAACTTTTGAGGGCCTTTCTACCTTGAAATCTATTACCCTATGATTTTTTTCTGTCTCTCTGATCTAATGTGTACTCTTCCAGTTATATTGTAGCCATGTATCCCATCCCAGTGAATCCAATAGATTATTATGTGGTTAAACATGCATCCTTAAATTAGGTTCTCTTGCTTATTTTCTTATTATCCATAATATGTACATTTGTTTATAGATTAAAGATATAGATTATAGTTAGTCATAATTTTTATTATTTTCTTTTGTAAACTTTTGGACTACTGTTGGAACCTTGGAATCTCTTTGGAATCTGTATTGCCTTTCTTCTTACACTATAGCTATTTTCTAGGCACCCGATGTGTTTTTCTCCACCTCCTTTTCTTTCTTTTTTAAATTCTTGCATATCTATTCATCTACAAGATGACAAATAAATTTCACCAGCCCTCATTAAGTACATTCCATTCCTAATCAGGATTCCAATTTTTATATTTTAACGTCCTTTCAGATGTTATATTATAAAGTAATTTTTGATGTCCTGACCTTTGTCTGACATCAGTGATGAAAACATTGCCTATATCTGTCAGGTTTCCTGTCTAAAACTAGGATAATACTTAGCAATGTCTAGAATTGTGTAGAATTTATATTCCCATGAATAACCAGAAATTGGTAATTAATTTTAGGCTCAATAGGTCTTGTGAAATTCTTGGTCATGCACTGGGAAAACATCAAATTGATTGTAAATGTGACATCAAATTATTCCATTTCAGTACAGCCTTCCAGTTAGACAATATGGCATTGCCATTGAGAACACATCATGAATGCCAGACCCATTAGAAGTAGAAGTTCTGCCTTATTCTCTAAGTCTATTATTTCATTCACCTGGTGATCTCATCAATGTGGGTATCACCTCTAGCAATTCAGATCATAAATCTTTCATGCTCATTTATCTTGTGGAATTCTTGTTCTTGTTCTCCTATGAATTTATAACAAATGTCCTGCAAATTCCCTTCTCGTTCTTTTTGCATCCCAAAATTTTCTGTCATTTTCATTCACGTTTGACTCTTTAGGACTCTATTTCTTGTGTTCTTGGCAAAGATACCAGAGTGGCTTGCCATTTTATTCTCCAGCTCATTTTATAAATGATTAAACTGAGGCAAACAGGATTCAGTGACTTGTTTGGGGTCACATATCGTCTGAGGCCAGATTTTAAATCAGGAAGATGATCCATTTGATCCACTTCCCTGCCCTTGCAGTACAAGGATGTCAGTGGTTTTAACTTTCTCTCTTTGATTCTCTGTATACACTTATACGTAAACACTTCCTGCTCTTTCTTTGACATTGAAATCTATTTTGGTGGTATTTATTTTAGGAAAAAAGGTAGATAGTTTTTGCTTATATTTAACTGTTTTAGAAAAAATAAACACTTGTATGGATTTGGACCGGCAGATTATGGTGTGATGCTTTGCAATAATGTAAAAGCTTTTACTTCATTCTCAGATACATTTATTTTCAACATAGTTTTAAAATTATTTCATCACCAATTGATGTTTACAGGCTCATTGTATAATGAAGTTAGAATGTGGAATGTAGTCCTGTGTTCTTACTGGTGAGTAAATGAGGAAGGGAAAGCTATCCATATAACAGAAGGAATACAAGATAAACAGAGAAGTAACTTGTCAAATTTTATTTTGGTTTATGAGTATAGATGAGAAAGTGATATAATATATTACAAAGACTGGATTTTACAATGAAATCTCATGCAAGAAGGAAATAGCACTTTGGCTGCCAATGGGGGATGGGACTGGAATCTCCAGCTAAGAAAAGCAGGTGAACAGTTGGGAATATACTCTTCTTGGTGTCCTTCTGAAGTGAGGAGGAAGGTAGCAAAGCTCCCTGATCTTATCTGGTTACATATCCCTTGTTGATCTGAAGAGACCCAGATTAGCTATCTTTCTTTATAAGTGGTGAATAGATATTTTTTTCCCTTTGGAGAAGGCAAGAGACTATCCAACTTGAAGATTTTCCTTCAAAGCTGTATCTCTGTCTCAGGAATTTGCATCAACCACAAAGATCCTGAGGTCTTCTGGGACTTCGGTCCCTGGACTGAGCCTCAACCCCTGGAGAAACTAGGTAGAAAATAGAATAGAGACCTCCTGTTTCCCTCTTCCCTAATCTACCATCCCAGACCTATCAACTAATAAATAGATCTTATAATTTACTGAAGAATTAGACATCTTTTCTTCAATGTACTAAGGGGATCACAGATAACAATGATCTAGAGAAGAAAAGAGAAACCAAAGACTGAAGGGGATTTTCTCTTACTCTTCAGCTCTAGTTAGAGATCCAACTCTATTTTATGGGACAGCTCTGCCTGTTAGGGAAGTGGTGTTTCTCTTTATCTGTTCCCTCCCTCTCAGTTACCTATCAACCTTTGGTTCCAAAATGGACACAGTGTGATTACACCTAAGCTTGACTCTGGGGAAGAGACAAAAATACAAGATCCTCTTTTTGCTAACAAAGCAAGGGATGGGACTCCAGATATGGAAAGCTGCATGCTATCAGGCATGATATTTTGGGTCAATGGTTGATATTTTGGGTCAATATTTCTGAACTTCTTTGGAGTATTAAGGCAGAATACTCTTGGAAATAAATATTACATATAAGCAAAGAAATCAACAAAACTATTTATTAAAAAGGGGGGCAAATAGAATATGATATGGCCCATATTTAGTTTTTTACAAAATGCTTTCTCGTTTTATCAATAATTTTTACCAGATAGTGAATTGTTATTACAAAAATTTGATACTTTATTTATGTCAGTCACAAGGTTACTAAAATGTTTTATTTTTTTTTGTTGTATATCTATTCTATTCCACTTTTCTATTTCTTATACAGTATTAGATCCTTTTGATCATTACTGCTTTATAATGTAATTTAAAATATTGTATTGTCAACCTCTCTTTTACATTTTTATTAATAAATGATGAAATCAGTAATTCATATTGATCAATAATAATTATATTCTTGAATTTTTTTCTTTTTTCAAATGAATTCTATTATTTTTTCTAGTTCATTAAAATATTTTTGGTAATTTTTTGGGATCACATTGAATTTAATAAGTGTAGGGTAGGATTGTCATTTTAATTATATTGGCTCTTTTCCATCTATCTATTATTAATATTTCTTAAATTATTTAAATATAGCTTAATTTGTATATAGTGTTCTATAATTTTTATTTTCTAAGGTAATTAAGGGAAAAAGGAAAATAATTTATGTTTTCTAAAATATTTATAGTAGTTCTATTTATGGTGGCAAAGAACTAGAAATTGGAGGGATGCCCATCAGTTGGGGAATGGCTAAACAAGTTGTGACATATCATTGTGATGAAATACCATTGCCATATGTGAATTTTAGATTTACTCCACCTTGCTTAGTCTTTAGAATTTTAGCAATCAGGAATGTTTACAACCCCACTTAAGGATTAACTCTCAGGGAAGAAGGTCTATGACCTGTGTGTGCTAGCAAGTGACAAATCAGAAACAACTGACTGATGCCCTGGGCTGTCCAAAGCCAAGTTTAAGTCACCATTGGTACTTGTAAGACACAGGAAGTGATGTAAAAACTGCCTTTATATTTCATATCACTTCCTGTGAGAGGGACTTGTTGGTGGAACTTGACTTGACGCTCAAGCGTGGGACCTTGGACTGCTTCCCTTAGACGACCATGTGGTGAATGTTAAGGCTGACTCTTCTTTTCCTTGGCTCTTTCTGGAGGCACTAGCCTCCAAGAAGGCCCCTTATCTTGAAGGGGGCCTAATGGCTAGAAGCCGAGCTAGAGTTAATCTTCTGGGAAGGCCCCTTGGCTGAGGCCTCTGAACTCCCCCTGGCTCATAGCAGGCCAGAGTAGATCTTCTTCCCTTTCCCACCTCTCTCTCTCATTTCTAATTTCTTCCTTCTATTGTAATTAAACTATCATAAAATTCCACACTGACATGAGTATTTCATTGGGATTTAGAATTTAAATCCCTGGCGACCACTAAAATATATATATTGTCTCCACCCAAAAATTTACCCTTAACACATAAGAAATAACAAATAGGTTAATTTTGGAGAAAACATAGGAAGATCTACATGAAATATGGGGAGTAAAATGAGCAGAACTAAGAGAACATTATGTACAGAAATAGAAATATTGTTTGAAGAATGGGTTGTGTATTTCCACCTCCAGAGGAAGAACAGAAATAAGACATAGTTTTATATATACATACATATTTTTGCCAAATGGATGCTTTATCTAATGGAGGTAGGCAAGGGAGGAGTTAACTGTGTATTTTAATGTAACAAATAAATAACTTTCAAACATAAAGGGGCTAAGGGGATGATGTTAAAAAAATCACTATTATGAATTAGGAATGGAACATCTTTTCACCATTTACATTTTAAAGGAAATACATCAGAAACTCTATCAAAAATAGCAGTGTCAAAATGCATTGTGATCCTATTTTCTAGTAAGCAGTCAGTTAGGGGTACTGGGGAATAGTGGAGGCTTTTATTCCACTATATACAAGAATAATACTGTTTCCTACAAAAGCCATTTGAGCTTTATTTAAGAAATGTGCATATATTTTCATTTTCCAAATGATATTCTCCCAATATCTATTTACCAAAAAATCTACCAATAACTTTCAAAGATAATAAGAATATGGGTTGATAAAATGATACTACTTACTATATTATTAGGTTTTGTTTGTTCTACCATAATTCTCAATCCATTAAGTCATCAATTCTTCACCTGCAAGACTTTAATAGTCATAAAAGAAAAAAGAAATATATTTTACCTCTATGACAAAATGTAAAATTACTTCTAGATCAAGAAATAGCCCTGATATTTCAATGCAAGGGGGAAAGATGATATTTTGTAGAATGTGTATGCAAAGGAATTCTTCCTTCCTTTTTGACTTCAGTGACCAAAACAGTAAATGTTCCAGTACACTAAAAATTCTGATGATTTTAACACTTTAAGGAGTATGTAACTTGAGCCAGAAATTATTAGAAAATAATTCATTTAACCCTTCCTTCTCAATTAGTCATGGTAAATTCCCAAAAACACAAAATTAATTCTATGAGTATAAAACATCTGAGCATAACAAATCTTTAGAAAAAACCTGGACTGATTTTCTATGAAAATGAAATGTTTTATAAAATATTTTCTAGAAACATTCAGCCATGATGAGCTTTTTTCCAATAATGTCTTCTAATGTAAAAGTAGTCAAGATGCATAAACTAATTCTGCTGTACAATTAGCTTTTCCCAATGATACTCTTCCAGTGTAAAATTTAGTCAAAGATGCATATTTTCATCATTTTTTTCTCTTTATAGAAACAAAAGGTGTCATTTTTTCCATGAAAGCTTAAAATCATTTAGAAATCAGCACACAATAAATTATTTCCTCTAGAAGATTATATTATTTTTTGGCGAGTATAACACAATATTGGCTTATTTTCAATAAGAAGGTCTTTCCTAGGAAATAAGTTCAGTGTTGTGATCTATGTGAATGTGTTGAGTAACAGATTTTTCTGAGAATTATTTCAATATCAGAACCTATCTCAATTAAGTTTCTGTTTTCTCAGATGAAGTCTCATTTTTTATGATTTTAAAAATTCTTCATTTATCCTTTTTTCTCATGATTTCTAGTGCTTTGATATAATAATACTAGTAAAAAACACCCTTTTTTCTAGTCCTGTGCAAGGTTTTAAAAACTATAAACACTTTAATAGACTCAAATTATCTCTAGAGTCTGCTCTTTTGGTTCAGCTCAGACTCCCAGAGCCAATCACTTCCTCACTTCAGCCTCAGTAGCACAGCTTTCTGCAGACCCCACTCTCATTTATTTTATTAATTCTCTTTGCTCAGTCACATTCCAAATGTATCTTCTATGTCACCACTAACCAGCTTTGATAGGGGGAGACAAAAGGAATTTCTATTTTTCCTCCTTGGCAGTTTCCTATAGAAGTCTGTGTTCACCTGCCTGGTGGCCACCTGAGTCCCAATGATTGTGTTTTTATATCAACTACATAGTGATATATATGTAGACTTATATACATATGTCTCAACTACATAATGATTATATATATATATAATATATACACATATATAAACACATGTATTTTATATTTATATATTCAAATATATTCATATATTTAATTGAGTCTTTCGTGAATGAATGAATGAATGGTTTCTTCTTAGACCATGGCCTTTTCCTTGGTACTTTATAACAATTAATAATAATAATATTTTTGTCAGGCACTGTGCTAAGCACTTTATAAGAATATCTTATTTGATCCTCATAACAACCCTGGGAGGAGGGTGCAATTTTTCCCCTATTTTACAGAAAATGAAACTAAGGCAAGCAGCATTAATTGATTTAGTAAATGAAGTCTTATATCTTCTGAACATAATTCCCATCTTTTTATTTTCATTGTTGTCTTTTAGTTTTTCAGTTTTAATGAAATTAAACAACAGAGTTCCTTCATATCCATCGAGTGATTTGTTAGTGTGGTCCTTGCAATACTCCATCATTTGTCCTTTTTTTCTTAGGTCAGTTTCAGTCAGTCTGTCTAAAAATGCTTATTGGCCTATGGGGACTTGTGCTGAATTTATTTCAGCTCCATTAAAAAAAGAGCATTTTTTTCCTCATCTCATGTGCAATTAATTAGCCTCTAGATTATTGCCAGCTTCATAGTACGATATTTGGATTGTCATTCTTATATGCCAGGATCAGCAGTATTTCTCATCAATTATAGCCAGTGAATTTTCTGCATTTACTTTAGCCCTCTGGCTCCTAGATGAAAACACTGTTCTGCTCTCCATATATATTCAGACTGACATTTTAAAATGCAACATAGATGAAAATGAGTGAATATACATCAAAGAAAGAAACAAAATACAATGGAAATCCTTTGGATTTGGAAGGATGTTGTCTCTTTAAGTTACTCTCTGTGGGACCTTGGAAAAGTGGGTTAGTCTTTTTGTGCCTCAGTTTCCTTTTCTGTAAAATAAGGTGTTAGGACTCAATGACTTTTAAGCATATCCCTACCTCTAAATCAATGATCTTTAAGATGAAGTTATTATGAAAGGAGCTGAGGGATCCAGCATAATTTGCCTGGGGACAGTGTGGCACGAAGAAAAAGCTGCTGGATTTGCTCTCAAAGTACCCCAAGTTCAAATCCCAGCACTGTCACTTGCTAAAATTGGGTAAGCCAAGTTTTCAATTTCCTCATTGGTGAAATGAGAGGTTGAACAGGATGTGATCTCTATCATTCTTTCTAGCTCTAAATCTTTGAACTTGTTTTCTGCAGAAATAAGATGCCATGTTAGTGGTATTAGAGAGAGTCTTCAGCAGTTAAATAAGCAGAAGAGGTTAAATTGTCTGGCTTTCCTCTCACAATACCCCTTGCCCCTTCCATACAATAGAGTTTAGGTGGGGGATTGAATTATGGAGTGGGTGCAAAAAAGAGTGAGTGAGTGAGTAAATGATGGAAAAATAAGGATTAGAGAACTAATTATTGCTTGAGTGGGGCTGACAAACTGTATGTTCCACCACTCTTCCAGCACCAAGTGCTTTATTTATAATGGAGATTACGGTAAGAGCAAAATGAAGTTGTCTCAGGGAAAATGATGTCCCCTGGGTCCTTCTTCTGGTTTGGCCACAAGTTAATAACGTGACCAGGGCTTCATTGCAGAATGCAGGACTCTCTTATCTATTAACAGATGCCAGTCATGTGCAATCCAAACAGGTCAATTACTAGCAAATCTCTGAAGAGCTCAGGAAACCACAAAAGAACCCCAAATGCCAAGAAAATGTCTAGAAGCTCAGAGACAGAAGAATAGAAAACGGGCACAAACCAATTTGCAGAAATGGAACTTAACCCTTAGAGGGAGGAAACTGGCCTCCTCCATATTCATTTCCATCTCATTAATCATTTATGCAGGATGTGTGCATGTTATGTGAGGCTAAATTATTACAAACCCAACAAATCCACAGTGCTTCATTCATATTTAATCCTTTTCTTCTCCAGGAAATGGTATATTCTGAAGGGAGGGTGGGGAGACAAAAAAAGGCTGGGATGGAAGGTTTTCTCTACTAGTCATAGCCATTTTTGTTTTTGTTTTTGTTGTTGTTTTTGGTATCCTGAGAAGCACTACATTGCACATTTCTAGACAGGCAAAATAAGACACAAAAGGAGTCTAATTCATCTCTCATGAATGCGCATGTCTAACACCCATTAATATTAATGGAAGTTGCATACTTGGATTGAGGCAATAATCAGCCCCCATTAAATTCCATTTGTATTCATGAGCTATTTTTAAAAGGTTGCTCTTTCGTTATTTCTTCCAAAGATAGGAATCAATGATATTCTTGACTTCTGAGATATATTCAATTCCTTTTGACTAAATAAGGCAAGAACCCAATTAAAGTTTATTTGTAGTAAAGTTTCCCCCAAAAAACTTGACAGCAAATTGACCCATTTAACTAAAATCGTCTCCATTTTCTTGACTAATTCATATACGGGACATTAACCAGAATTATATCATCCTGACTCCTCTCTGCTCTTGGTTGCCTTTGATATCTGAGTTTGATAGCTTGTCAGTAGGCCCCTAAAGCATAAACTAAGCTTCTTAAGCTGTTAAACCCAACCCCCAACTAGCATACTAAACAATATAAATGGAAGAATACATCTGAGGATTCTTACAACAACATAACAGAAACATTAGAATATCTAAGGCCATCTTTGATGAGTCTCGTGTTCAGATAATAAACACTACTGTTTATTAAAGAATTTTTCCTAACAAAAAGGGGGAAAAAGCTGACTGTTCTCTAGAAATCTTGTTGATAAAAGAAAGGATTATGAGTATGACAAACATACGTCCTGGGTTTTCTGGGGCAGTGCCAATTTCAAAAAGAGAACATAGATTTTGAATGAGCCTTTGACAAAGGAGTCTCCTTTGTTGGACCATGTGTCCCAGTTTTGGGTAGAGAAAATACAATCACTGCAGGAGAGTCTGTGGAGCAATATAATTCAAGTTTTCATATAATTGCTATGGCTAAGAAGGGTAACAAAGGAATAGGTTACAGAAAGAAGAGGGAAGACTGCTGGGTTCACTTTCCTACTTTTAATGAAAATTTAATGTTGACTCATTTTAGAGTAGTGCTTCTTATTTTTGGTAAAAAGGGACAACTAGGGCCAATACTATTTTAAAAGTTTAAAAATAATTGGAAACAAAACAAATTATTTTATAAGTAGCTCATTAAAATGTTTTAAAATATAGAAAGGCAGCCAGATACAGTGGAAAGAATTTTGGACTACGATTTGGAAGTCAAAGGCTGCTGTCCCAGTTCTGCCCCATTGAGCATGCTCAGAAAAATGCCTTTTACCCACTCTGGTCCATATTTGCCCCAGGTATAAAATGAAGGAATTGGGCACAGTGATTTTGGTGATCCTTTCTAGTTTTAAAGTTCTAATGATTCATCGCAACAAAGGCTATTGATTGAGTATGTGCTTTCCTGGCATTTTGTTTAATTGAATTACTATTTATTGAACACCTGCTAAGGACACCATACTATGTTCTGTGTGAGAAATACTAAGATCCTTGAGATACAGCTCCTCACTTTAGTAAATTTAAAGGAAGAAATGGGCATGTACACTAATTGCTAGATACTATGACAGATCCCTAGGGGCTTACCATCAAAACTATTAACACTAATGTTTATAGTGATGTGATTTAAAAATTAAACCAATTGAAGAACAAATGGTTTGCAACATAGAGAGATGAATGCTGACATCAGTTATTTGGCCATCAATTTAGCTAAGGACCTCCTCACCTCTTGTATGGGGTGCTGAAATGTCCTGAAATGTCCTCACAATGTCCCTACTTCATGAGTCTATTCTTAAATACACTCTCAGTACAGATACAAAGTAATATTCCCAAAACACAGACCTGAATTGCTCACTAAGGTCCAGTGGCAATATTTCTACATTTAAAACAACAAAAATTTCTACATAAAAAAACAAAAAAATTTCTACATTTAAAACATTCATACAAACAACTGAAGAGAGTATATTGTGTCTCTAGCTTCATTACCAGCATTGTGGGGTAGAAAGCTAATGCATTTATGCAGGTCATCAAGGGGCATTGTGTTCAGGACCAAGGAGCTGATAGTTATTCTCTGCTTTGGTCAAATCACATCTGAAAGACTGTGTTCAGGGTCCAGTTCCACATTTTAGGAGAATAACAAATTAGTGAGTGTTCTGAGAAAGGTCACCCCATTGGTGAAGGACTTCAAGATCACGCCATATGGGCACTGTATGAAAGAAGAGAGATTGTTTATATTAAAGGAAAGAAGACAGGCAGAATATGAGAGCTACTTTCAAGTATCAGAAGTACTAATATATGAAAGATGGGTTATAGATTTATTCTGCTTGATCCTAGGGTACAGAACCAAAAGCAATGAGGAGAAATTAAAGACACGTTTTAGCTCATTTTGTTACAACTGGAATAGACTGAAAGTAATATGAGCTGCCTTAGAAAGTGCAACTCTCCCTGGATGTCTTCAAGCAGAGAGGAGATGGATGGGAGAAGGACAATGGGAATTTTCTATCAGAAGCAGATAAGTAGTACAGTAGATACTGGGCCAGACCTGGATACAGAAAGATTGGGGTTCAAATTCAGCCTCAGACACTTAATTATGTGACACTGGTCAAATCATTTAAATTCTGCCAAACTCAATTTTTTTATTTGTAAAATGGGAAAAATAATAGTACCAACCTTAGAAAGGGCTGTGAGGATTAAATGATATAATATTTGTAAAGTTCTTTGTTTCCTTTTAAGAGAATCTTATCCCTAAGGGTTAGGAATGGAGGAAAGACCTTGACTTCCACATGTTATGGTTAGGAGGAAAGAAGCTGTGTCAGAGAGATGCTGGTAAAAATAAATTCTATAACATATGAACAAATTAATAGCTCTTCCTAACACCTCGTTTTTTAATCAAATTTTGTGGTTTCTAGGAGACGAGTAATAAATAAATTCATAAAAATAATAAATTAAAATAAATAAATAATATTAAATAAATAATATTAATGGGAGAAAAATGATCAGATTCATACATTAAGGTCTTTTCAGCACTTCTAGTAGTAATGATAATGATTTGTTCTATTCTTTCTTCATTAAAAACCTCAGCAATGTAGTTAAAAATGCAAATAGCACACTGGAGTTCTGAGTTCTAGGTACACCTTTGACACTAATTAGCTATACAGTCTTATAGAAAACCCTCTATTTCTCTGAGATGAAGATTATTCTTTGAAAAAGTATGGTGAATATTAGTCTATTTTACAGGACTACTGTAAGGATCTCAAGGGATAATGCATTTTATAAACGTAAATCTCTAAGGCGAAGTTAAACTCTAATTATTAGTATCTGTAACACTCCCTCAGGAGTTAACATACCTACAAGGATTCAAGTGGAGTAATTATTAGTACTGGCAAAATTCTAAGAGTTACTCTGTGAAGATCTCTTGTGAAAAATCACTTCATGAGCCCTCACTAGTTGCCTCCCCCTTAACAATCAGCTAGTCAGTGCAATTAGATCTTTAGCCAAGGCATTTTCTAAATGGCAGAGTAAAACAGTAATTAAAAAATCATTCCTTCCCTCTAAAAACACAAGGGTCACATTTCCATACAAATATACCAGAATCCAAGAGGGAGATAGAGGGGCTATGAAGCCCCAGTGCAATGTTAGTAAGGGACATATGTTTACAAAACAACCCCAAATTCCATAACTTCAGAGCCTTAATGACCCTTCTTTCTCTTGTGGTTTTTCATAAAGTTTGCTGTGACTTGTTCTACTTGCTCATCTAGGCTGGCTTTTTGAGTTACTTCACTGTTCATTTGGGTTAGGTGCCATATTTTGGATGGAGGGGTCTTTAGGCTTCTCAGGGGCAATCATGTCTGGTTCCAGGTTTATTGGACTCCATTGGGAAGTTTACTCTAATTAACTAAGTGGTCATCAGGGGTGACCCAGTCACTATTGGACTGTGACCAGAGAAGATTGTTGTAAAGATGGTACCAGACTGAACCAGGCAGGTCATGTTACCATTGGCTTCTCAAAGTATGGCATCTCTATTGGAGAGACTGATCTATTGATTTCCTGGTTTTGCTCTTTGATGGGCCACTACAATCTTTTTTTCCCCCTACTTTCAATCACTGTGATTAAATGGGTACAAATTGGGTAAGTATTGGGATTTTTCCAAGTGGAGTGCCTTGAAGCTTTTTTAGCCAAGGTAATATTAGCATAAGATCAGTAGAATTTTCTTCCTTGGGACTCCCTCAAGCCTCTTATTTGAGATTGTTAGTCATCTTTGGGTGGGAGACAGAATTAGACTTAGATTTAGAATTAGAATTAGATCATTCCTTCTATTAACAATTATGGTGATCAGTGTTTTTTTCATCTCTCATATTCCTGTAGGAATCTTATATAGGTAAGAGACTGGAGACCAGTGTGTGAATAAAATCTCTACCTTAAGGCATGTCCTTTGTCTCTCTGTTCTCTCTTCATATGCTATTATGGCTTTCACATTTCTCTCCCTTTAAGCTCTCTTTTGGATCTGAAGGTTTTCCCTTTCCCTTCCATTATCTCTTTCTTCTAGCCTCTTGCATACCTTTTGCTTCTGCTGAAGGCTCATTTGGACACCCTCCCACTCTGAACCTTGCAAATATGTTCTTTGAAATTTCTACATCTCACATTTCATAGCAGGAGCATAGCCTTAATGAATATATTCTTGATTAACTAATAAGTATTATGCTCATTAACAAATACAACTTAATTAGACCAAAAGATCTAACAATCTAACAAATGGATATTTTTCAGAGCATAATTATAAACAAGTTTGATTAATCAGTTTTTTAATAGTATGTTAGCTTTTAAAGAGAGGAAGATCTAGACTAGTGGCAAGAACACTCTGCTTAGAGTTAGAAGAGACTGAGGTTCAAATCTTTCTTTTGAGGATTATAATTATGTGACTATGAGCATTTATATAGTGAGCCCCTTACCAGTTACACAACTGAATTGATGAAACAGCAAGGTCATTCTGATAGTACTTTTTGTAATGCATAATGCTCTTGGAACAGCATATACTGATTTGTAAAGAAATCTTGGGATTATCAATCTTACTAGCTGAAGCTGCATCTGTTTTACTGTTGTGGAATCACTTCAATCATGTTTGATTCTTTGTGACCCCATTTGTCATTTCTTGGGAGGGATTTTGGAATCGTTTGCCATTTGTTTCTCCAGCTCATATTACAAATGAAGCAACTGAAGTCAAGAGCTCTAAATGATTTGCTCAGGTACAAACAGGTTAGTAAATGTCTGAGGCCAGATTTGAACTCAGGAGCATGAGTATTGCTGGTTCCAAGGCCAGTGTTCTATTTAGGGTGCAACTTAGTTGCCCTGTACCTGGATACAGTCTCAGATCTTGATGGCTTTTTTTGACTGTTGTTACATATTGTTGACACATATTAAGCTTGCTGTCCAGTACATTTTTCCATATCCAAGATAGGAACTCTCTTTTAACTGTTGAGAACACTCAAAAGCAAATAAACTTTAGTATGCAAAAAAGAACAAAAAGATAATTTATATAAGACTCTGAACATCTGTTATGTTCCCTTTGTGTTCAGTGTGTGTTAATTGTAATACAATAGTGATAAAATGGCATGATGTGTTCCCTTTCTAAGTAACTTTTTGTTTTCTTCTGTGTACCTTTATTATATATTGTTAGTGTTTTTTTTAATTTTTATTACTTCCTTTTCATTCTTTTCAATCTCCTCAAAAGCTGAAGCTGTTCCTTCTAAGAAAATAATATAATGTTAGGAAAATTGGAAGACAGTCTAACAGAAATTAGCATATGCCAATAGTTTACACTCTATTCCTCAAGAAATTTAAAATGTATATGCAATCTGAATATTAAAACTCATGCTATAAGAAATAAAGAAAGAAGCAGATTTTTCAGAGGCATGGCTAGGGGATGAATTCTTAAACAAACAATTAGTCAACTACAAAATGAAAAAGAGATAATACTGATTAGTGATTAGGTAAAGTTGAAAAAACTTTTGCACAAAGTTAATCTCTCTGTGACAAAGAAGGAAGTAATAAACTGAGGGAAAATATTTCTATCAAATATCTCTGACAAGTATTGAAGAGATATAGATAAATATTAAAAACATATAAGACCAAAAGTTCCTATTTAATAGACAAATGTTAAAATAATATAAACAAACAGTTGAAAGAACTGGAAAATATTAAGTACATGCTCCAAATTGTTAGTAATAAGATCAATGCAAATCAAAACATATTAAAACCATTTAGGAATAGCCTGTTGTTTCATACTCTCTTCAGAATCTATAGTCTTATAATCTATGGCCTCTTAATATGCCAATTTAGTTTTGTTTTATTTATTCCAAGATTGACTTGACTTGAGAGAAATCTAGATGAATTTGGATGATTTGGTGGTCATTCTCTCTTCTGTTAATAAGGTCTTCTCTTGTAAAATTGGACTTGAACTCTGGACTTCAACCCCCACAAGCCTTTGCTCCACTTCCCCAGGATGCTTTGTAATCTCACCTGGGCTGAGATCGAGAAGGGATTTAAGCTGATTGCAAAGGCTTTTGGCGGCTTTTTTTGACTTCCATTTTGGGGCAGACATGGCTCTTTACATAATGTAGGTGAGGTCTTGTCTAGGCCTCTCTGGCCTAGGCACGTTTTCCTTATCCTGTATTTTCTTTTAATCCTTAATCTTCAATAAACCTCATAAATATAATACTCCTTGCAGAGAGAAACTAATTTCTACCTGCCTCAGTCTCCCCTAAATTTTAATCTTTACAGTTGGTGTAACCACTTTCGGAAAATGAAATATCTCAATCTTCTGATTTCTTTTCTGATATTTAGTTCAGCTTTAATAGCTAGTGCCTAGAAATTTTTTTAAGCCATGTTTCTCTGGTCAAGGTGATTTTTTTTTTATTCTCGCAAAGCTGCTGCTCATTCCAGCCATTAGATAGCTCCCCCACCTGGCTCGGCAGGCTGGCCACTTCCCTCATCGAGACCTGTTGCATTTGCTGCCCACCTGGCTCCTGGATGCTTCGTTCTGCCTGCCTGTTTCTCCTGTTGCTGCTCCTGACCTTTCTCTTGCTCACCTGGCTCACCTGATTCAACCAAGATTGCAATCACCTGGTGCCCACTCTCCCGGCCCTGACTGCCTGTTTCTTTGCCCCAGACCCACGAGCGTGACCCCAGCTGACTCATCATCCAGATCCATGGAGCAGATCGACCAGCTGTTAACTAACAAATGGGGGTATTGACCTCGTGGGCAGATGGTAGCAGGGGAGAGAGAAAAGGGAGGAGAATAAACAGACCTTTTCAAGCAGGAACTTAATAGCAATGGGCTTTTTAAAAGAATACCTTTTGACTGTTCTGGTAATAGCATTGACTTCACCTGCATATCAGGGAGAAGATTCAACTAACTTTGAAGGGGCAAATGGGTGGCTCAGCAAACTGAGAGCCAGGCCTACAGACATGCGGTACTGGGTTAGAATGTGGCCTCAAATACTCCCCAGCTGTGGGGCCCTGAGCAGATCCCTTAACCCCCATTGCCTAGCTCTTACTACTCTGCCTTTGGACAATAGACATTTAAATGGATAATTAAAAGATAAATGGATAAATAAAAGAAAACAAAAAAAAACACACACACACCAAAGGAACTTTAAAGACTGGAGGTTATGATTTTAAGGCATTTCAGACACCAATGGTTTATAAAAATCTCTGTATTCTATTGCATTTTTCCTGATTGTTTTGTTATGGTTTTACTTTGTGATTTTAAGTTCATATATTACTGGATTCAATATTATTCTGTTACACTGAAGGTTGATTGAATTTATTTTGAATGTACTGAGTTTTGAAATTCTGTTGTTTTCCCCCTATAACTGTGCTGAACAAATATTATAATAATTAAGCCCATAAGAAAAAACAAACAGTTTTTCTGTTTTTCACTTTGTAAATTGTCATAGAGGAGAGATGGACTTCAGGACTGGTTATAATTGTATAACAACCTTTGAAAAATTTAATGTGCTAAATACCTCAAATGATTTTAAGGGTTTTTTAAATATGATTTTTGTAATTTTTTAAACAATCTCTGGTTATTTTTGCCTGCCCCTAACACGAGGTAAGGCCCATAGCTGAAGTGAAATACAATTATAAACCCCAACCTTCCCACATGTAAATGGAAGTTGGGAAGTTAATCTCAGGGCATTTGTATCCCTAAAAAGCCTCCAAAAAGGAGCACCCCTTTATTTATACTCTTCAGCTCACTACTTAACTTCCACCAGAATTATATATAGATTTCTTGATTATGTTCTTAACCCAAGATGAGTTTTACTTTGTTTAAAAAATATGTTTATTACCAAGGTTGAAAGAATTGCTATGATTGTAAAAATTGTGACAAATATCCATTGATTCATAGGTTTTTAAAAATGCCATACAGCAACTTATGTGAAATATGAAAGTGTGTTTGTTTGCTATTGTAATTAATTGGGCTATTGAGAATTTTGGGGATATTGAAACTACATATTTGTACTACTGTTCAATTCATTTGCCTTCTACTCACAGTAGAGCATGACCAGACATGAAGAGGAAATGGATCTCATTTTTGGTGAGAAAGCCTTGCATTTTATATTTTCTTAGCTGACACAGAGTGTCAATGATTATAAGCTATATTTTTGAATTTAAAAGCTCTTTTTTATTATATTTTTCTTTTATGTGCAATATACTTTTTCAGTTTTTTTTAATTTTTTCTCTCTTTTTTATATTTGAAGCACATGTCACCAGCATTAAGATTTTCTTTAACTTTCTGACTTTTCAGTACTATAAGTTTAAGATACATTTGCTAATGCCTGCCCTAAAAAGCTTGTGACTATAAAAATGATGCCAGTAATTATTTAAATAAATTATGGGACTTTGCTTAATGATTCTGTCTGATTCCAGGACAAGATATACACACAAGAACCATTGCACAGAGCCAAAGAAAAGCCAATCCAGGATGGATTGATGCACTTCTAAGCCAATACAAAGGTCTTGAACCCAGTGTGAAGACTCGAGGTTACTGTGTTTAACATTGTTAGACATAGGCTTTCCTTGTGTCCACACTCACTCTGAAAATACTCACAGACAAGTATCCCCTAAACCTTGGCTCATATAATCTGGTCCCCTTTTCTGTCTTTAATAGTGTGGTACCTTTCTGTAGTCTTGGCTACTGACTGAGTAAGTGCATCATTGCTTAGATCATTTTGATTGGGCCCTGATTCAAGGACCTGTTATAGATTTATTTTTCTTTTCACTTGGGATTTTTACACATTAGACTTTGATAGTCTATATTTTCATCCAGAAATCTTTCTTTTTTTTGGATTTTTCTGATATCCTTTTAACATCTCTTGCCAATTGATTCATATACCTCATAACTCAGCCATGCATTCCTAAGTGATCCTGTTTTTTTTAATCACCCTCATAATGGGGGGAATGTAAAAAATATCATTATTTAAATTGCAAAGTTTAAATTCCTTTTGAGAAGAATTTTAGGTAAAGAAGATGCTACCTCTCTGAATCCAGAACTGAACTGTTGGAGAAGCCACCATGAAGAAGCCTCCAGACCACAATTTGCACAAAATTGAACTTTGGGTGTGGTTAATTGAACATTTATTTGTATGTATACTTTCATGCCAAAGGGGACTGCCCCCTAACTGGCTTTTTGTCAATTCATCCAGCAGTTATTGGTTTTGTTCTTTTTTTCCCTCTTATCCTCAAATTATTGTAATCTTTAAATTGATTATGTTTTTATGATCCTTTGGGGAAGTCCTACTTCCCAGAGGATCAAACGGGGGGGATGTAAAATTGGACTTGAACTCTGGACTTCAACCCCCACAAGCCTTTGCTCCACTTCCCCAGAATGCTTTGTAATCTCACCTGGGCCGAGATCGAGAAGGGATTTGAGCTGATTGCAAAGGCTTTTGGCGGCTTTTTTGGACTTCCGTTTTGGGGCAGACATGGCACTTTCCATAATGTAGGTGAGGTCTTGTCTAGGCCTCTCTGGCCTAGGCACGTTTTCCTTATCCTGTATTTTCTTTTAATCCTTAATCTTCAATAAACCTCATAAATATAATACTCCTTGCAGAGAGAAACTAGTTTCTACCTGTCTCAGTCTCCCCTAAATTTTAATCTTTACACTCTGTTGGTTTAAATACTCAGGTTTAAGGTGGTTGACTGAGTTGAATTTGTTCTGAGAGCTTGACAATTTTTGTCTTTTTTTCCTTATTTTCCCTATTGCTCACTTTCTGACTACTTCACCTTTGATAGCAGTTTCCTGGAATGTGGACCTCAAAGGCTGTTGCATCCTTTTCCCATGCAGAATTCACATTTTGCTGGCCTAAATTATTGACCCATATAATTGGAGGGACAGAATATCCAGATGCTACTTCCATTTCCTTTGAACTTGATTCCTTCAACCCTTCTATACTGGTACCTTGCTCAATTCTTTTTGTTTCTCACAGATCTGGCTGAATATCAATGCAGAAAAGAATGTCATCATCTCAGATACAGTATTTTTCCTGACTTTTGGCTTTCCCTGGCACAGAAGAGAGGGGAGGAAATGTTGAATTCTATCAAAAACTTATGGGTGTTTATGCTGCCTTACCAGAGGGTCTGATAAGGCATCAAGTTTTTATGTTAGTTCATCAGATTGTTACCTTGTGCAACGATGGGGAGAAGGAAAAAAAAAAAGAAATGTTGGGAGAGCTCTACAGAGATGAGGCAGAGATGACAGTTGGAAACTGAACAAGGACTTCTGGGAAATTCTCCTGAGGAGTGGGGTGGGGGTAAGTAGGGAACGTGTCTTGAGGGCAGTGACACAGAAGGGAGTGGAAGGAGGAGTGGTTCTCTGTGCCATTTTCAAAGATACCTGTGGAGATTTCTGACACTGACAGAAATCTTAACATTATAGGTTCCTGTTTAAAAGATCGCTGGTTTCTTTAAAGAAAACCTAATTTCTTCAAAGA
Organism: Monodelphis domestica; assembly: GCF_027887165.1. Classification (NCBI taxonomy): domain Eukaryota; kingdom Metazoa; phylum Chordata; class Mammalia; order Didelphimorphia; family Didelphidae; genus Monodelphis; species Monodelphis domestica. The sequence continues at coordinate 101,148,148 of NC_077228.1, read as the reverse complement.
TTTTCATTCCATGAACTATTGAGATTCTGGACTCAAATCAATGAGCAGTGCTCTCCCCTTTTCTACCTCTCCCCTGCCTATGAGAAAATCTTTTACTTCAGTAATTAGATTATTTAGAAAGATTTGGGGTGATCCACAATCCCTCTAACCTCTATTCTTTGCCTGAATCAACAATTAAATCAAATAAGCAGTCAGATAGTGTAATTAAATATTTACATCTAGAAAGTAAGCCCATTGCAGACTCCATCTTTTTGTCAGTTTTCAAGAAGACATGAGGGGGAAGTGAGCACCCTGAAGCAACCCATATCCAGATTGAGGTCCTGCATATCTCTTCTTGTAGAGAAGACTTCCCTGCCACCCTAGAGGGCCAGCATGGCCACCAATGGGCAAGCCTTCACTGAGGGGAGATTTCGATTTTGTCTCCCTCAAGTAATTCAGAGACTCCAGGAGGGAGTAGTGAAGGTTTAACCCTCATTTCTCCATCAAAGGAATGCAAGTCCCTCCAAATTACACTTGTTATGGTTTTGTTTTTTTATTAGTGTATTAGACCATTGATGTCAATACAAATAAAAATTGAGTTCACTAATCCAAATATAAGAATCCCTTCAGACTGCATTTTAACTTAGTTTTAAATATAACATTATCTATGCTTTATTGTATTTAATTATTTTTTTAATTAATTACGTTTTAATCTGGTTCAGGCTATGCTTGGGATGTCATGGTCTGCACATGACATTTGGGCCATATGTTTGATGGTGATATTTTAAATTGCTTCATCTCTTGACTATAATTGATATTTTGGAGAGATCTGAGAAGTTGTAAGAATTGGAGAATGTGTCTAGACTGCCCTTTGCTGGTCATATAATCAAGGAGTGACCATATTAATACAGAAATTCCACTATGAGACAGTACTTTAGAGTGGCCACTAACAAAAGAAAAGGTTCCTTTTCTGGCAAAGTATTTTAGCAGCACAAAAATTCCCTGTCCCAATACTTTTGGGGAGAAGCAAAAATGTTTCATTGCATTCATTGGGGAATGGATTAACAAATGGGCACATGAATGTAATGGAATATTATTGTGCTAAATTCAAGGATACCGAGAAGAAGGGAAAGATTTATATAAACTGTTAGAGCATTGTGGAAAGACAAGAATGCTAATACACTGTTTGGGCAAATTATGAATTGATATAACCATTCTAGAAAGTTAATGGTATTCTGTGAAATAAGTCACTCAAATATTTGTATCCCTTGACCTAGAGATTTGGTTACTGAGAGAATAACTTCATGGATGTAAAAAACTGACAAGTGATTCAGATATAAACATATATATCTATGTATAGATATAGACATGTAGATAAAGATACACACTGTAAAGACTGAGGCAGGTAGAAATTAGTTTCTCTCTGCAAGGAGTATTATATTTGAGTATTATTTATGAGGTTTATTGAAGATTAAGGATTAAAGAAAATACAGGATAAGGAAAACGTGCCAGGGAGGCCAGGGAGGCCAGGGAGGCCTAGACAAGACCTCACCTACATTATGGAAAGAGCCACGTCTGCCCCAAAATGGAAGTCCAAAAGAGACCCCGCCTATGGGGAAGGCCCTTTAAATAAAAGTTTGTTCTCGTCCCAGGTGAGAATTCAGTGAGATTAGAGTGCATTCTGGGAGCTAGCAAGGACTCCTGGGGAATGGAGTCCAGAGTTCAAATCTCAATTTTACAACACATAAAATCAATCTCTTTTGTGATAGCAAAGGACCTGAAAAAAGTAGGTATCTATTTATTGGAAATGATAAAGCAAATAATGGTACATGCATGTCATGGTATATTGCTGGACTTTACAAATAGCAAATATAAAGAATTCAAAATAACAAAGGAAGACTACTATGACCTAAAGAAAAAATAAGATAAATTGAACCACAGAAACATGTAAAATGACAACAGTATAAAATAAACAACCCCCACTCCATAATGTTTAAATATAGTGACCAAACATAGCTTTCAAAAAGAGACTAAGAAAGCATCTTCCTCTTTTAATTTCAAAGGATGAGGATGTTAGGTGTGGAATTTTCTCTATATTGTCAGATATGATTGATACACTAGTGAGTTTTTTGCTGAACTGTTTTTTTTTTCTTTTTATACTTGCTAAAGGAGAAAGTACTGCGGGTACAAGGGAAATAGCTATGTATTTAGAAATTAAAGTAATAGGGGGAAGCTAGGCAGTCCAGTGAATAGAACATTAAGCCAGGAGTCAAGAGGACCTAGGTTCAAATGTGGCCTTAGACATTTTCTATCTTTATGATGCTGGGCAAATTATTTAACCCCATTTGCCTAGTCCTGGCTTTTCTGTCTTAGAGTTGTTCCTAAAATAGTAAGATTTACAAAATTTTTTAAAAGAAATGAATTTAATATAAAAGCAAAATCAAAAACACTTCTTTGAAAAAATATAAATAAACATAATATAACAGATTCCTGGGAGTGTCACCTTTTTAGCTCTCCCCATTAGAAACTCATCTAAGTGATATCTATATATTGCATGTGCATTTTGGAGAGGAAAATAATTTAGCTACATCTACATATGTGTTCACTATTCTGTGATATTCATTAGTTTACCACATTTTCTAATATTACCAGCATATGCATTTGAGACTTGGAAATTTTGGAAAATGTATAATTCTTCATTATTAAGGCAAAAAATTAAATAACCATATAGACTTAAGGAGTTCAATAATGTGCTTAAAAATATCCCTGTACCAGAATTTACTTAAAATATCTACAAATGAAAAAAAAATTCTAGGACATGTTTCTTTGAATTAACATATAATGTGAAAAAAGCAATGAGAATTGCACTGGACAAATATGATATTTTATTTTGTAATTCCTGAATATTTTATAAAGAATTTGAGATTACCAAATTAAGAACATAAATAGATTTTATTCCAACAACAAAATAATTATGAAATAATTGTTTTTATCACAAAATCTTAGATTTATAAGGTCTTGGAGATAATTTCATCCAAACTTTTCATTCCATAGGTAAAGAAACTGAATCCCAGAGAAATTGTCTTGGTAAAGTTAGTTGGCCAAATGCATGATAGCAGCATTTCACAATAATACATATTATTGTGAATACTGCTAAATTCTTTTAAAACATCTTCAGTAGTCAAAAATCTTTTTTTGAAGTCTAGCAAAACCCTTCCTCCAAATCCTCACTCTGGAGGGTTTCATTTCCTATTCTCTCAAGCCTTTCTAATGGAAATTTAAAAAGTGATCCCTAGAATGATACTTAATTTAGGTCTTTGTTTTCTCTAAGTTGCACTTTTTAAGCCTAGGGGGAAAAACAATGTACTAGTAGATATATTAAATTATAAGACAACTCAATACATGTGATTTAATCAGAAAAAATAATTCTAAATTGAGCAAGTTATCTCTTTATAGGTAACTACCTATAGGACTTTCAAAAAGTTTCTTCTTATTTTTTGGCCTAAATAAAAAAGACTGTAAGAATGACTTCAGTATATCGATGAGCCTGTGAACAAGGAGGGAAAAATATTGTTCAATAACTATAACACATATTTTGAAATATACTTAAATTTCAAATTGTGGTCACTTAAAAGTGTTTCCTTGGTGTTGCTCTGGAGTGCTTGTACCACCAGGTAATGCCAAGGTCAGAGATTTCAGAGATCCTTCTTCCAAGTTTTCTTTTTCCCCTCCACCTCACTGTGTTTTATTAGCTTCAAAGAGTTCTTATAGAGAGAAGGAAGGAAAACAGCATGATTTAGTAGATAAAGCATGAGTTCTCCAAGCTAGGAAGACCTAAGTTCAATCCCTGCCTCTGAAACATAGTGGCTATGTGATCCTAGGCAAGTCATTTAAAGTCTCAGTGCTCTATGCAAATTTCTAAGGGTATAAATTGCAGAAAAAGAGCTTATACCTGGGGTGGCAGAAGTTTCGTCATCAGAAAATTCCCTATTCCAGCGAAGTCACAGGTCCAATTCCTATATCTAAAAAAATTGATAAGCTAATTGTAGCTCTCTTTTATTCATATTCTCTCTGAACTCACATTAGGACAGATAATTGTTTTAGTTCTATAGAGTTGTGTAATAGAATACACACACACACACACACACACATATATATACATACATACATAAATAATATAATAGTTATTTAGTTCTCCAATGAGCAATTCCAATTCACATGTAGCCCTGAATCCATTCACAATGTCCATCATTTAAGCAATAGTCAAAGGTAATACTTTTTAAAGACCTTTAATGGAATTTGGATAATATTTTCTTATTTCCAACTAATGGTTTTCTCCCACATGAAAAGTCTTCATTTTCCATTTTTGTGCTTTTGCTTTTTTCCCCTCTCTTTAAATATCTTGCCAGGAAAAATATAGGATAAATTGTAGCAAAGTCAAGTGTATTTTAGATGCAGTTTTTTTTAAATAGTATTTTATTTGATCATTTCCATGCAATATTCATTAAAGACAAAGATCATTTTCTTTTCCTCCCTCCCACCCCCCCATAGCCGACGCGTGATTCCACTGGGTATCACATGTGTTCTTGATTCGAACCCATTGCCATGTTGTTAGTATTTGCATTAGAGTGTTCGTTTAGAGTCTCTCCTCTGTCATGTCCCCTCAGCCATTGTAGTCAGGCAGTTGCTTTTCCTCGGTGTTTCTACTCCCTCAGTTTGTCCTCTGCTTATGGATAGTGTTTTTTCTCCTAGATCCCTGCAGATTGTTCAGGGACATTACACTGCCACTAATGGAGAAGTCCATTACGTTCGATTATACCACAGTGTATCAATCTCTGTGTACAATGTTCTCCTGGCTCTGCTCCTCTCGCTCTGCATCACTTCCTGGAGGTTGTTCCAGTCTCCATGGAATTCCTCCACTTTATTATTCCTTTTTGCACAATAATATTCCATCACCAACATATACCACAATTTGTTCAGCCATTCCCCAATTGATGGGCATCCCCTCGTTTTCCAATTTTTGGCCACCACAAAGAGCGCAGCTATGAATATTTTTGTACAAGTCTTTGTGTCCATTATCTCTTTGGGGTACAGACCCAGCAGTGCTATGGCTGGATCAAAGGGTAGACATTCTTTTATTGCCCTTTGTGCATAGTTCCAAATTGCCCTCCAGAATGGCTGGATCAGTTCACAACTCCACCAGCAATGAATTAATGTCCCTATTAATAAACTATTAATAAGCACATGAAGAAGTGTTCTAAATCTCTCATAATCAGAGAGATGCAAATCAAAACAACTCTGAGGTATCACCTCACACCTAGCAGATTGGCTAACATGACAGTTATAGAAAGTAATGAATGCTGGAGGGGATGTGGCAAAGTAGATGCAGTTCTTTTTTAAAAGTATTTAATTCAGTTACACATAGAAACATTTATTTCTTGTTTATATCTGACTTATTCTTTGATTTAATTGATTAACTTAATGCAGAGTTCAGGTAAGCTTCACTCATACTTAAATGAGGAAACAGAGTCCAGGGGAAAAGAAGGCTTTCTTGTTATCCCCAAAGGCCACATAGTGGCACTCAAGCCTAGAGCTTAGGTCTTTTGGTTCTCATTCAGTACTGTGCATTGTATTCTAGTAGGTTAGGCCAACCAGCAAAAATCTTTACTGGGTCAGGAATAGATGGATAGTTAGATGTTGATGTTGATGATGTTAAACAGTTGATGCTGTTGTTTATGAAGTTGATGATGACGATGTTGATGTGTTTGATGATGATGTGTTTGATGAAGTTGATAATGATGTTGATGATGTTGATGTTGCTGCTGCTGCTGCTGCTGATAATGATGTTGTTCTTGATGAAGTTGATGTTGTTAACGATGATGATGTCCATGATGCTGCTGATGATGATGTGCATGATGTTGATGATGATATTGTTGATGAAGATGATGATGGAATTTGGAGTTGGAGATTTTCCTTCTATTTGACCATTTCTGACCCTTCCCACTATAATGATTAAAATTTTCTTGGAGACTGTTTCCAACCCCTTTCACCCTTCCATTGCATTGGTCTTCTCACCCCTTTACCCCATATGCTTCTTTATGAAATATAAAATTATTTTATTTTATTTCTTTTACAATTTCTAATAATGTTAATAATATTAAGGTATTATCCTCTTTTCATCATATATATATATATATATTTGACATTTCATCTTATATTTTTAACACTATTCCCTCTAAGTATACTTCTAGCTACCCTAAAGAAAATAGCAATTTTAGATTTAATTTAATTAATTTTAATTTAACTGTAAAGAGTTACCCATATCATCTTTTTTCTTATATGAATACAAATCATTTGAACTTATTGGGTCCCTTAAAAAGTTTTTTGTTTGTTTCTTTGTTTTTTCCCTTTCTGAATTACCTTTTGGTGATTCACTTGAGTTCTGTGTTTGGGCATGAAATTTTCTGTTTAAGTCAAGTCTTTTCTTTAGGAATGCTTGGAAGTCTTCTGTTTTATTAAATGACCATACATTCACCACAAGAATATAGTCAGTTTTGCTGGGTAGTTGATTCTTGGTTGTAGACCCAGTTCCCTTGCTTTCTGGAATATCATATTCCATGGCTTCCAGTCCTTCAATGTGGATGCAGCCAGGTCCTGTGCTATCCTAACAGTGGCTCCATGATATATGAATGGCTTCTTCTTAGCAGTTTTTAGTATCTTTTCCTTGGTCTGGTAGTTTTTGAATTTGGCTATAACATTCTTGGGTGTTGTCAGTTGAGGATTAAATGCAGGATATGATCTATTGATTCTTTCAATCTCTACTTTTCCCTCTTGTTCAAGAATGTTGGGGGAGTTTTATTTTATAATTTCCTTTAGAATTATGTCCAGGCTTTTTATTTTGTCATGATTTTCTAGTAGTACAATAATTTCTTAAATTGTCTCTTCTGGATCTATTTTCCATTTCTATGTTTTTATCATTGACGTGTTTCATATTTTCCTCAATTTTTTTCATTCTTTTGATTTTGTTTTTTAGACTCTTCATGTCTTGTGAAGTCATTTGCTTCTAGTTGTTGGATTCTAATTTTTAAAAACTGAATTCCGTTCCTGGTTTTTTGGTCATTCTTCTTCTTCTGGTCTGTTTTTCTTTGTTGGTCATTTACTTTCTTTGCCTCATTTTCAAGCTGGTCAATTCTGGCTTTCAAGACACAATTTTCTTGTTTTAGATCATGTACTCCAATTTCCAGATGACTTATTTTTCTTTTTAAGCAAATTTTTCCAATTGTCTTCAGTCTATCTTAATTGTTTTTATAATTGTGCTTTGAGCTCTTCCAAAGCCTGAGTTCAATTTGCTGGAGTTTCTGCATTTTGTTTGGTGTTCCTTGGTTCTCCTCTGTTCCATTTGCTCTTTGTTCATTACCTGTATAGAATCTGTTGATTGTAATTTCTTTTTTCTTTTTTTTGTTGTTTACTAAATATTTTCCCTTTCTTCCCCCCTTGTCATTAACTGTAATCTTTCTCCTCTGATTATTTGCTGGATCTGGTTTGGGCTATTCTGTACTGAAGGGGCTTCTTCTCTACTCTGCTGATTGACTAGATTAGGCTGATGGAGTATTAATGAGCCCTGAGGTCAGATCTTCCACAGTTGGCAGCAGAAGCTGAAGGTATAGATGAAGGTCTGGAGGCCAAAGGGAGCTGTTCTTCCTGCCCTGTTATCAAGGTATTCTGTCTGGTTGCAGTCTTTGCCCTGGGATCCTAGTCAGCAGGATTCTTATGGTGGCTCTCAGGGCAGTCTGTGGGGGAGGAAGGTTGGAGACTGAGCTTCCCTGCCTTTTGAAGGCTTCTTATCTGCCCTGATAGTAGAATGGATTAAACTGGGACTTAGATGATCTGCAGAGCTAGATGTGCATTGAGGCCAAAACCTAAAGAAGTGGGGGCCCAATCCAGCTGCCTACCTGCTGGCTGTGGTTAGATCCCTGAGCCTGGCTGTGGTAGCAAGGTATTCCCTCTGGGCTGGAGCCCTCACCCAAAGATTCCAACTACCACAGGAGACTCAACACAGTATGTGGGGGAGGGGTTCTGGGACCTTCCTTCTTTCTTCTCCTTAAACCTGAGAATTAAGGCTCTTTTGCATATCTTTTAAGTTGAATTGAGTAGGAGGGCCCCCTGACTATGTCCTGTAGTTAGATTTTGTTTTCTGTCCCCTCAAAGTACTTTGTTTTTGATTGGTGTGGCAGTGTCTGGACTTTTGCTGCTTCTAAGCAGCCATCTTGACCCTTCCAAGTTTTCCCAGGCTACTTCACTCTTGACACTTTTTTGATTTTTTCTATTTCAACATTGATTCTGTGTGCTTATTTCTGATAATTTTTGTTGGAGTTTGGAGAGTAAGGCATTTTCATGCCCTATTTTGCCACCTTCCCAATTTGATAATATTTATAAACATTTAAATGCTACATAGGTATTACTTTGAATGGAATATGGACTACTACGATTAAAGTGTCCAAGCACACAGTATATTGGAGTATAGGGGAACACAATGTCCTAAAAGCTGGAGATTCCCTTCTCTATTTTCACTGGTAAAAACTAAGAGGCAAAGATGAAGACTAATGGTGGAGACCTCCTTTATGTTACAACATTGATTTTTCAACAAGGGAAAAGGACAAGAAAGGGTTATATCTAATACTGAAATACATATTAAATATCATTGATGGCCAAATATATTAACCTTGCATTTTAAAAATGAGAAGTGTCCCAGACTTGGAAGGATTCTGAGACTTTTCTTGAAATCAGAGTTATCATGGGAAGAGGATGGAGAAAGGAAGGAGAATTCTAAGTTATATCAAAGTATAAAATAAAAAAGAGAACAATTTCTTAGCATGACAGGTGAGATTTATGCAACTGGGTTGAAGTTGGCAAAAGATCTACCCATTAGGACAATGTTAGGGCTTATATTATCAATTTCTAATTTCTCACAATTTCAGTTTCAATGCTTAAAATTTGTAGTTCATTTCAAATAAACAATAGTGAGGAATATAGTTCTATAAACTTGCTATATTTCATCTCAGTTGAAATTAGCACTTAAATGAACAAGTCATCATTAGCACATCTCCCCAACTTCCTTTCCACTTTTTAGGGGAAAAAGGGAACTCAATAAAGAGAATTAATTCTAGTTTTGTCTCTGTTACTTAGTTACAGGAACTAAGGAAAACATAAGCTTTCTAGGTATTTGTATTCTCATCTCTTAAATAAGAGCAATTGATTTCATGATAGCTATATTCTTTCTATTTTTAAAGTATATTTCTCCCTGTGAAAATTGATGATAGTTGAAATATAGAATTATACTCTATAACCAACTTTAAAGAAGTATGTGATTATGGTGGAACTGTGAACTGATACAATCATTTTGTAGAGAAATCTGGAATTATGCCCAGAGTTTTAAAACTGTGTATATCCTTAGCCTAGCAATATAACTGTTGGATATTTTCCAAGTTGATCAGGGGAAAAGGAAAAGAGAACCTATATGTTCTAAAATATTTATAGCAACTCTCTTTGTGGTGTTAAACAACTGGAAATTGAGAAGATGTCCATCAATTGGGGAATGGCTGGAGAAGTTGTGGCATATGATTGTGATGGAATACTACTGCACCATAAGAAATGATGAGCAGGCTTTTAAAAAAATTGGAGAGACATATGAAAATATTAAAAGTGAAATAAGTGGTAGCAAGAGAACATTATATATAGCTAGAGAACTAATGTGTGAAGAACAACTGGTAAATGTCTATCCCCAGAGAAAGAACTCATAAATAGAAAGAACAAAGATATAATTTAAATATACATATAAGTATATATAAACTTTATATATATATATATATATATATATATATATATATATGTGTGTGTGTGTGTGTGTGTGTGTGTGTGTGTGTGTGTGTGTATATCTATCTGTCTGTCTTCTTTGGGGTGGGGAGATGAAGGAGGAAAGAAGGAAGATACCTGGGAATCATGATGTAGCCAACAAACAAATAAAAACAAATAAACAAACAAATAAAAAAAGTTTGTGAGCTTTATGTTGGATACACTTATTAATGGTTAATAATGATGATAATAATAATGATTGCTGGCATTTGTGTTTACAAAGCATATCCAAATATTATAGAATTGAGCAATATTAATTATTATTGAGACTTTAAAGTATTTACTTTTTCTGAGAGATCAAAATGATAAAGTGTTGACCCTTTATCCAAGAAGATCTGAGTTCAAGATCTGCCTTTGACATGTACTTGCTGTGACACTGAATAAGTCAAAACCTCTCATTGCTCTAGTAAATCCTTCAAGACTATAAGTTGCAAATAAGATAGCAATGTCCATTTTATAGAAGGTATTTTTTCATCTAGAAGTTTCCTTTATCAGTGAAATCACTCTGGGGCCCAGAACTATATATTTACTGTTCAGCATGGTAAATTTATGGTATGGAAACTCCTCATGTCCTTTCTATTGATAAAATGAATGTCTCCTGGGGAAAAAACTCTTTCCATTGATGCAGAAAGGCAACTCATTTTAACCTGTAGTCTTAGATAATTGCTGGGACTCTGAGATGGATTTACAATGGTTGAACTTTGCTTTTTCCTAGAAATTTAATTTAAAATTTTTTCCATAGCAAGTATTTATTTTCTCTTCATCTTGCTGCTCATTTCCAGTTGAACAATTAATGAAAATACCACCCCACTCTACACATGCATCATCCTCATCCTCATCCTCATCCTCCTCCTCATCATCATCAAAATAACACCTACCAGCATGTGGCCCTGGACAAATATGTCATTTAACCCTGTTTACCTCAGTTTTTTCATCTATAAAGTGACCTGGAGAAGGAAATGGCAACAACTCCAGTATTTTTGCCCAGAAAATCCCAAATGGGGATCACTAAGAATTGGGCATGACTGAGACAACTGAACAACAAATTTCAGCATTGCCCTTGTCTGTGAAAAATAAGCATTATTCTGTATTTTAAGTCCTTCACCTTTCTAGTAGGAGGTGGGTCATGTGATTCATCTTTGGTTCTCTGAAATCATACTTTGTCATTGCAATGATAAGTCTAGTCTTTCAAATATGTTTTTCTTTATAATGTTATTATATAAATTGTTATGTTTACTTCACTTTGTATCATTGTATCTTAGAGATCTGCCTAATTTCCTTCTAAACTGTCCCCTTTGTCATGTTTCATGGCACAATAATATTCTATTATATCTATGTATTATAATTTGTTTAGACATTTCCCAATAAGTGGGCACCCCTTTGGTTTCCAGTCTTTTAATATTAAAAAAGAATAGCATTTGAAAATGTGAATATCAAGTGTTTTTTTCTACACCTCCATTTCCTTTTCAGTACCACAGGAAATGATATATTCTGTGCTGTCAGTATTGTAAAAGGAAGGAAGGGAGAAAGGAAGAAAGGAAAGAAGAAAGGAAGGGAGGAAGGAAGGGGGAAGGAAGGAAGGAAGGAAAGAAAGAAAGAAAGAAAGAAAGAAAGAAAGAAAGAAAGAAAGAAAGAAAGAAAGAAAGAAAGAAAGAAAGAAAGAAAGAAAGAAAGAAAGAAAGAAAGAAAGAAAGAAAGAAAGAAAGAAAGAAAGAAAGAAAGAAAGGAAGGAAGGAAGGAAGGAAGGAAGGAAGGAAGGAAGGAAGGAAGGAAGAAAGAAAGAAAGGAAGAAAGGAAGAAAGAAAGAAAGGAAGGAAGGAAGGAAGGAATAAAGAAAGAAAGAAAAAAAGAAAGAAAGAAAAAAAGAAAAAAGAAAGAAAAAGAAAAAGGAAGGAAGGAAGCATGGTTAGTCCTTTAGGACTTAAGTGTTTCACTTGCTCCCGTGGCATATATGGGGGAAGAAGAGCATGAAACATTGTTCTCGAGAAGTCAAAGGAAATCACATTATATATATATATATATATATATATATATATATATATATATATATATATATATAATATTTGTTGTGTTATTTCAGAAATGTGACTCTTGGTGACCCATTTGGGGTTTTCTTGGCAAAGATCCTAGAGTTCTTTGCCATTGCCTTTACTAGCTCATTATACAGATGTGTAAAATGAAACAAAGAGGATTGAGTGATTTTCCCAGGGTCGCACAGCTAGTAAATATCTGAGAATGGATTTGAAGCCTTGTAGATGAATCTTCCTCATTCTAAGCCTTATGCTCAATCTACTGCACCACCTAGCTGAACCTTAACAATATTTATTTTTTTGGAAGATAGGAATCCATTTAATAATAGGAATTTTATCACATTGTCTCATCTCTATGCAACCTATTACATTTTCTGTTGGGAGTGCAGCAATCGTAGCTTCCATTCATTGAGCTTCATTGCCTCTGAAAATGTCAACTACAAATTCTGTAAACATGAAATATAGTCCCAGAAAGTAGAGATCTTCTTTTATCAATGACTGAAGGCCACAGTCACCTTCAAACAGTAACTTGTAATTTTAGTAAAAAAAAATCATGATTTGATAATAAGTAAAATAATTTTTTCTTTTTCATAATAAACATGGAATATGGAATATTTCATTTTTGTCTTTGTATCATCAGTGCCTAGCATAGTGTCTGGTATGTAGTAGGTATTTAGCAAATGTTATGATGCAGGTGGAATGAATAATCTGTTATAAATAGTTAAGATTCTGATTTTTTCACATGTAAAATTTGAATTTGACTTTCAATGTGGTTAGGAATGATTAGTAAAAGTGAAAAGAAAACTACAGCATGGCTCTCAAATGGTAAATTACTTTGTCCTATTTTATTCAGTGCCTTAGAGTTAAATAGATGATTTTTTACTTGAAGGTTATGATAGGTATTTTGAAACCATGACACATACACTCCCCCCCTCCCCACCTTCTCAGCAGAAATCAATTTGACCACTTCACATCTGAGAAAATGGGAGAATAAAGTATAGGGCCAACAGAATCCCTATCATATTTGATAGAGCAGAATTAGTGTAATGTGACAAGCCTAAGCACTAAAGTAACTGCATTTCTTGAATTTCTATTTTTAAATCTCAGTGGTTCAAAGGAACCATTTATCTTATTGGGTTGATAATAATAATATGTAATAAAGATCACTTGGTGATTTTACCAGCAGTAAAATTTTGTCTTCATTTCTAGGTTCAAAATTTCAGGGGTTCATTTGATTCTTCAGCTAAGAAATTATCACCAAATGTTATGGGATATTAGAATTATTGACTCAGAGAGAAAAAAGAACTTTAGAGAGCATACTACACAATTTCTTCATTTTACTTATAAGGGAATTCAGTGTTGAATGGTTAAGCAAATTTCCTAGGACCATGAGAAAAATGTTAAAAGAGACAGGACTAGAAGACATGGCTCCTAGCTTCTAGCCCCATCCTCTATTCATTTCACTATGTCTCTTTTCAAAAACATATTCATGATATTTGTGTGTATATATAGATATCTATGTGAGTATATTTCCATATAAACATATACATTTTTAAATGTATACATAAATGCATGACATATATTTGTATATATAGTTGAGACCTGTGAATTCATTAATGGGGGTAGCTATCATAAATGCAGATTAGGAATGCAGAGGTAATTTATAGTATTAAAAAAGTACCTGATACATTAAGAATTTAAGTAATTTGCTTATGGTCAGCCAGTATCTTTTTCTGTTCTCTATTTTAGGGGCAACACATTGTGATTCATAGGCCAACTATAGCCTGTCTCGTGCTTTTGTTCTTAACTCATGCATTATACAAGGAAAGGGGATTGGCTGGATTTGTCCAATAGGTTGTAGTTTATTAGCCCCTGTTGTATAATATATATCTTAACTTTCATTTATATAATTTCATATATATTTTTTTTGAGAGAGAGAGAGTTTTAAGTTGTTGCCTAGAACATGTAGAGTATCAATGACTTGCTCAGTCACCGGAGGACTTGAAATGAGGTCTTCTTGTCTTTGAGGATGACTCCATGAATCTACTACAACAATATAATTATATGAATTATAAGACCAGTCTATACAGTATTTAATTTAAAAAATTTTTCTCTGAATCTGAATAACTGGCCAAAGATAATTTAAATAACATTAGAGAACAATCTTTAATTATTCCCAAAATGTTATAAAACTTTCTCTCTCTCTCTCTCTTTCTCTCTCTCTCTCTCTCTCTCTCTCTCTCTCTCTCTCTCTCTCTCTCTCTCTCTCCACTTTGGCCCAGCAATACCAATATTATGTCTTTTTCCTGATATTATCTGGGGAAAAGGAAAAGAAAATCTTTGTTCTAAAATATTTCTAGCAGCTCTCTTTGTGGTGGCAAAGGACTGGAAATTAAGGGAATTCCCATCAATTGAGGAATGGCTAAACACATTGTGCCATATGATTGTAATGGAATTCTACTGCATCATAAGAAATGATATACAGGTTAAGTAAAAAGAAACATGGAAAGACCTACATGAAATTAAGAAGAAAAAAATGAGCTGAACCCAGAGGACATATTTTTTGACAAATAACTTGTGTATGTCCACCTGCAGAGAAAGAACTGTTAATAGAAACAAATAGTATCTATATATTAGGTATTATTTATTATATATGTATTATATATATTACATATATGCATACATCTTTTTGTCAAATCAGGTTGTCTCTAGTATAGGGGAAGGAGGGAGGTAAGGAGGGAGGGAAATACTTGGGAATTTTAATGTTACAACCAAATCAATTAGTTCATTTTTAAAAAATATCACTGACTTCAAGTATGGAAACAAATTTTTTATAGTTAAGCACATTATAGTTAATTTTTATTATTATTTAATGTATTATAGTTAAGGAAAAGTTGTACCCATAACATATGACAAGTATAGATATGACACAAAACCATTTAGTTTGAAAATGGTCTATCAATAATTGTCCTCTTCAAAAGAAAGCATCACATATGCACCATTGTCCAAAGCACTGTAAACATGTAAAGAAGGAAATATGAAATTGAGTCTAAGTAGAAGAAAATCATCATGTGTTCAAAAGGTACCATGGTTCAGTGGAAAGATCGCCCAAATTTGAGTGCTGACCTTGTGATACCAGGTCTAAAATCACATCCTTGTTCTGCTACTTACTTTTTCTATGAGCATGGGCAAGTCACTTGATTCTTCTGGGCCTCAGTTTCCTTATCTGTAAAATAAAGGAGTCCTATTTCTTGACCTTTGATGCTGTGATCCTATATTATTACTGACATTAATGGGTATGAAGAAGCCATTAGACTGAGAAGAAATAGGTTGATGTACTCTGGTGAAGAAATCTATGGATTTTCAAAAATATTTTCATTATAAATTGGGAAAACATCTTAGAACAAAAACCTCTGACAAAGGTGTAATTACTCAAATTTATAAGGAGCTAAATCAATTGTACAAAAACATAAAGCTATTCCCCAATTAATAAAAGGGCAAGGGAAATGAATAGGCAATTTTCAGATAAAGAAATCAAAACTATCAATAAGCACATGAAAAAATGTTCTAAATCTCTTATAATTAGAGAAATGCAAATAAAAACAACACTGAGATATCAGTCACATCTAGCAGATTGGCTAATATGGCAGCAAAGGAAAGTAATAAATGTTGGAGGGGATGTGACAAAATTGGGACATTAATGAATTGCTGGTAGAGTTGTGAATTGATCCAACCATTCTGGAAGGGGATTTGGAACTATGCCCACCAAAGGGTGATAAAAGACTGCCTGCCCTTTGATCCAACCATACCACTGCTGGGTTTATACCCCAAAGAAACTATAAGGAAAAAGACTTGTGGAAAAATATTTATAGTCTCGCTCTTTGAGGTGGCAAAAATTGGAAAATAAAGGGATGATCTCCTATTGGGGAATGGCTGAATAAATTGTGGTATTTTTTGGTGATGGAATATTATTGTGCTCAAAGGATTAATAAACTAGAAGAATTCCATGTGAACTGGAATGGCCTCCAGGAGCTGATGCATAGTGAAAGGAGCAGAACCAGGAGAACAATGTACACAGAGATAGATACGCTATGGCACAATTGAATGTAATGGACTTCTCTACTAAAAGCAGTGCAATAACCCAGGACAATTCTAAGGGTCTTATGAGAAAGAGTGCTATCCAGATCCAGTGAAAGAACTGTGGGAGTAGAAACACAGAAGAAAAACAACTGCTTGATCTTATGGGTCGATGGGGATATGATTGGGGATGTAGACTCTAAACTATCACTCTAATGCAAATATTAATAATATGGAAATAGGTCTTGATCAATGACACATGTTAAACCCAGTGGAATTACTCATTGGCTATGGGAGGGTGTTGGAAGAAGGGGAGGGAAATAACATGAATCATGTAAACATAGAAAAATGTTTAAAATTAATTAATTAAATAAACTAAAAAAAACAAACTCCCCAAATCTTTTCATTATAAAAATATTTTGATAGTGTACAGCATATTCCCATGATATTTCTTTTATTCTCCTTTTTCTAAAATGAGCACTTTATAGTCTATATGTCTAAATGATGCCAATACAACCATATGTCCCCAAATATTCAGGTGTTTGGCATGTTGACAAAATATCTAGGTAAATGAGTTTTTCATTTGACATCCAGCTGGCAAGAAATAACACATCCAAAATGACTTATAAATACCAAAATAAAATTTTAAAATAATTACTATCTAGTCACTTCCTAACGAGTGGTTAGGTTATGTTCCAAAATTTAGCATGTAAGTAGATTGTTGAGGATTCAGAACATGTTTTCTCTTAAAAATAATATTACAAAAAAGAGAAATCACATTATATTGCTGCATAATATTATGTATAATATTCATATATCCATAATATTGTATGTCCTGGTCAGTCTCCAGGCTAGCCCATAGACATGTACCTAAAATTTCAGTAGATTATTTGAAATTCAAAGTAAATTTTCCTCAAGAGTACAAATGGCATGATTTGCAAATGGTAGCCTGGATGTGAATGGTGGTAGTCATTCTTATAATAATAATTAGATGAAAGCTGAACATCTCCATCTTTGAGGTGACATATTAAAATGCACAACAATTTAATTTACTGACCAATATCATCCTTGACCCATGGAAATTATTGAAAGATTAGATGCATTAGAAGAATTGAAGACTGTTACTACTAGGAAAAAAAGTGATAACTAAGAGACCAAGTGGTCAGACTGTCCATATTCTTGTTTATTTTTACATGCAAGATTCAAGAGATAAATAAGACCTTAGTGGGCATTTAGCACTAGTCAGATCTGAACAAGTATCTTCTTTATGGCAAAACCCCAAAGTGGCCATTTAACCCTTTCTGAAAACCTCCAGTAAGGAGGGAACCCATATGAGGTGGTCCATTTGTCTTTTGGATATCTTAAGTTATTAAGAAGTTTGTCCTTACATCTGATAGTTAATTAATCAACAAACATATATTGTTTTCTATTTGCCAGCCACTAGCCTAGGCACTTAAGATACAAATTATAAAAATCAGTATCCTAGGAATTTGTCCCTATACAACTTTCACTAATTTCTCCTCTTTCTATATTCTAAGACAAAAAAAAAGAAAACATAAAATTTCCTTTACTTGAAATGTTTTCAGAAACTTGAAAATAGCTTTTACCACCAACTCTGAGTTTTTTCTTCTTCAAGACACATCTCCAGTTTCTTGATCCAGTCACCATATGGCATGGTCTCCAAGCTCTTTGCTATCCTAAAGTCATTCTTCTTTATGAACGTTGTGCAGGTTACAACCAATCTAGAAAACAATTTGGGATTAGGCAAATAAAGTAAATAAAATGTCTATACCCTCTGAGCCAGAGATTACACTGGAAGGCTATTTGTTTTAAGAAGATTCATGAAATAAAGAAAAAAACCCACATATATTAAAAAATTAATATCATTACATTACTGGGTCAACAATTGAAAAAAAAACTAGATGTCATCACTTCAAAGATGATTATACAAATTGTGGTATATACATCTTCTATAATTTACTGTGATTAAAAAGGGAAACATGATATACACTGAGAAATATGAAAATGTTTAGATTAACTGATCTGCACTGAGGTAAGCCAAGGCAGGAAAGCAATATGTGTAATGACCACATTAGTGCAAATGGAATATCAACTAGAAAAAATTGAAATGGATATTGTGGAATTATAAAGAACAAGCTTGTCCCCAAAAGAATATATGAAAAAAATCCTTCCTCCAATTCTTCTGCAGAAGGAGTGATCCTTGAGTAAGGGACATTGCAGAAAATTCTATTTTAAAAATAAAGTTATGGGGGAAACCAGGTGCTCAGTAGATACAGAATCAGAGCCAGTGATAAGAGGTCCAGATTCAGACACTTCCTAGCTGTCTGACCTTGGGCAAACCACTTAACCCCAGTTGCCTAGCCCTTATGACTCTTTTGCTTTGCAATGAATACTTAGTATTGATTTAGAATGTAAAAGTTTAAATATATCTTTCTGTCTCTGATAGGTAGATATAGATAGATTTTTGTGATTTTTTCTCTTTATCATCTTGTTCATTAAAGAAAAATTATAAGGAGTTGCTTTTTGGAAAGATAAGGTGAAGGATACAGAATGAAGTCTAAGGGACATAAAACTCATAATATATCAAGAAAATAAGATGTTTTTTAAAGGTAAACTTTTATTTTGATGGGTTTCTGACAATTATGCCTTTTCCCCCTCTTCCAATCAGTTCTCAGATCAGTGCCTAGCTCAGTCTATATGTTATATGTACATCTGTGTGCATATAAATATTAGGAATGATGAGCTTTATATATGTCTGTCTAACTGCATATAATGACCTCTACTATGGGAATTTTAACAACTTTAAAAGACTTTAGAACTCTAATCAATAATGATTTCAGAACACTAGTGAGGAAGCATGCAATTCATTCCTCTTACAGAACAGTATAGGGACTACGGTAGAAAAGAGACATATTTCTTGGATGTGGTCAATATAGGAGTTTATCTTGCTTGCCTATATATATATATATATATATATATATATATTTTCAAGAGTATCCTACTTGTTTTTCTTCTTTTTTTCCAGGTGTGAGAGAAAGATCATATTTTTTTGGTTAATTAAAAATAAAATCCAAGTGATTTTTAAAAAATAATTTTAGAGACTGATACATTGTGGCACAATAGAATGTAATAGATTTTTTTTTTACTAGCAGCAATGCAATGACCCAGGACAGTCCAGAACTAGGAGAAATAATGTTATCCACTCCCAGAGGAAGAACTGTGAGAGCAGAAATGTAGGGAAAACAAAACAAAACGATCAATCACATAGTTCAATGGGGAATATGATTAGAGTTTTGATGTTAAAGGATCTCTCTACTGCAAATATGAAAAACATGAAAATATGTTTTGAACAATGATACATGTATAACCCAGTGGAATTGCTTGTCAGCTCCAGGAGTGAGGAAGGAAGATGGGGAGATCATTAAACCATGGAAAAAATATTATATATAAATAAGTAATTTTAGTTATAGACAATTATAAACAGTCTAACTGTATCCTTTAAAAACATGGAAAACTTGATGAAATCATGATTACTGTGAAGTTGATTGCTATAGAGGAGAAAGTACTATATTTGATTTGGAGGAGTGAATCAGGAATCTCACTTCTTACTACTTCAATATAGGCTAGAGTGATAAAACCGCGGTAGCTCATTGAGACAATTTGCCCTCTAGTCCAGAAGAACAGTGGACTATGTCATTAAGTTCAGGGAAGAAAATTGGTCCAATCCAAAAATACTCAGAAATCCTTTGCCTTTGACCCTATATTCTGCATACCTACCCCTTGAATATCTTATCTTTTGATTTCAGACATGGAGTTAGATATGAAAAAGATTCTCTTTAAATGTTATTGATTGCCTTGATATCAACCTCATCACTCAACCTGAGAAGTGGAATAATAAAATAAATATCATTTAAACCAAATATCCTTGATGGAGTGACATCATGGATAGAATGTGGGATGTCAGCCTGAAAGATCTGAGTTCAGATTCATCTCCAGGCATTTATTACCTGTGCAACCTTAGGTAGTCTCAGTTTTCTCATATGTAAAAAGGGGATGATAATTGCACCTAATTTCAAGGGTTGTTAAGAGTTGAAAATGAGAAAATAATTGTAAAATGCTTTGCAAACCTTAAAGCACAATATAAATACTGATATCATCATTATCATTAGTGTTGTCATTATTATTTTAATAGTACTTGGATTTTTTCCCCAGGAGAATCAAAATCTGATAATAGGTAAATGCCAATATTGGTATCATTTAAATTTTATCTGTTTTTGTGCTTTCTTTTACCATTATTTATAGTTTTAGTAAATTCTTTAAGAAAATAGACTTACCCAACCAGTTTGGAGAGTAATTTGGAATTATGCCCAGAGAATCAGAAAACTGTGTATAGTCTTGAATCCCAGAAATATTGTTGCTGAGTATCCCAAAGAGATGAATGAAAAAGGAGAAGTACCTATATGTTCATGATATTTATAGTAGCAATCTTTGTGGTGGCAAAGAACTGGAAGTTGAGGGGTTGTCCATCAATTGGGGAATGGTTAGATGAATTGGGGCAGATGATTGTGATGGAATACAGCTGTGTCATAAAAATGATGAATAGATTAATTAAAAAACTTGGAAAGATCTGGTGTAATGAAGAGTGAAATGAGTAGAACTAAGAAAACATTATATTCAGCCAAAGAATTAATATTTGAAGAATAAATTATAAATGTCCATCTCTAGAGAATGAATAGAAAAATAAACGTGAAAGACACAATCTATATATACATGACTTTTTTGTCAGGTGATGCTTTTCATGGTGAAGGAAATGAAGGAACTGGCTGAGATACCTGTGAGTAAATTCTATTAAATAAAATTAAAAAAATAAAATAGACCTACTATTGGAAGAGACATCCTAGGATAGCTAGTCTAGCTCCTTCATTTTATACAAGGGGGAATTGATGCCCATTGAGTTTAATTTTCTTGAGTAATATCATACAAATAATATCAGGAGTAGGATTTGGAATCAAGGCCTTTGACTTCAGAAGCAGTACAAAATCATCAAAATAAAGAACTCATTAGAAAGTTAATTAATGATTCTTTTGAAACTATTTATGGATACCAGACAAAAAGGATGCAAAAAGAAAACTTATTATGCTGAATATTTGAGTAGAATGGATATGGGATCTAAATCTTCACAATTTCCTACTCTATTTCTTTTTTTGGGGGCAAAGTCATGAAATTTTCACCCCTAAGTAGCAGAAGAGTCAAGGAGCCACTATCTTATGTGTTGATGTTTATGCTTCATGTTTACAATGTAAACATTACATGGGACATTGTCACCATAGATCAAAAGGTGTTTTGTGTTTATTTAGAAAATAAGCTCCTGTACTAATGGATCTTTGTCGAGGAAAATGATTGGGAACAGGAAAATATGAGCCTTGTTTTACTCTGGCTCTGCTTTTAATTATAATTTGACAAAAGGAATAACCACATTACCTTTTTGATTTGCCAGAACTTTATCCAATACCACCTGTTGAGCCCTCGGCATTCAAATGTTGACATATTGCAGAGAACACAATTATGCAGTTGGCATACGAACTAGCATGGAGGCCAACAAAAGCATAATATAGCCTTTGTACTCAAAATACAACAAAAATATATTAAGCTACCAACTGTAAAGGTTTAAGAAAGCCATATTTAATTAGATACAAACAGAGACTCTCAGCAAAGAAATAGGATGAAAAATGGTCTCAGAGTTTAAAGTTTAAAAAAAGCTTGCAAGATCCATACTGGTAAATATCATGAGCTTAAAATAAACAAAATTTTATAGTGCATTCAGTTCATATTATATATGGCAAGGAGACACCACACTTGTTTACTTGAAGTGATGGTTCCAATATACTGATGTTTTCAGTTTGAAGAAACAGCTAAATATGTTCCTTTAACTGGAAAAGTAAAAATCTATGGTGACTTGCTAGCTGCTGGGTATAAAAACAGATCAGGGCCATTTTTTAAGCCATTAACTCCATCCAAGAATTAATATTGTGTATTGGTTCTAAGGCAGAAGAGCTGTAAGAGCTAGGCAATAGGAATTAATTAACCTGGCCAGGGTCACATAGCCAGAATATGTCTGAGGCTAAATTGAAACCTAGGACCTCCCATCTCTAGACCTGGCTCTCAACCCACTGAGCCACTTGGCTGCTCCCAAATCAGGTCAACTTTAAGTTTTGACAAGTGTTACCTCCAAAAAATTCAGTTCCTGTTTCCTTGATTAAAAATAATGACAATATTTGGAAAAACTCATGATTTTATCAGTGTAATTAGTCCTATTTTTCAACAAGGGGGGGTGATAATCCTCATTGCTTTAGTAGAATGTCTTAATGAATTGTGATGACCCAAGTTAGGGATGAAACCTTTTGACATGGATCTTTCATAACATAAGCTTTACTCTTAAATGATTCACAATTAGCTAATCACTGGGTCAGATATGTAACATTTTTAGCTTGGTAAGACCAACCAGAATTTGTTGACTCCAATATCATTGTTGAGAACAAGGATCACCTTTATTTTAATGAAATATCAGCTAATCTATGAAATTTTTTTTTTGGATGGAGGAGGAGTAAGTGTATTTCACAAGTCTATTGATTGATGCTTATTAAGTACTTACTATGTGCCAAGTGTAAAAAATAGACTCGAATACAGGACTACAATCCCCATGAGCCTTTGCTCCACTTCCCCAGAATGCCTTGTAATCTCACCTGGGCCGAGATCGAGAAGATATTTAAGCAAAGGCTTTTGAAGGGCTCAGGCTTTTGGACTTCCTTTTTTGGAGCAGAGGCGTCTCTTCCATGATGTGAGGTTATTTTGTCTAGGCCTCTGGCCTAGGCACATGTTTCTTACTTGTATATTCTTAATCTTTAACCTTTAATAAACCTCTAAAAAATATAATACTCCTTGCAGAGAGAAACTAATTTCTACCAGCCTCAGTCTCCCCGTATTCCTAAATTTTAATCCTTACACAAGCCAAAAGCCAACAAAATGTGTGTTTTTGTCTTAGATGGCCTCTGAGTATCCCTTTGCTTCTAGTTCTATGATTTATATATGATCTGAGTATAAGACCACAGAAAACCACAAAATAGCAAAGGAAAGGTTATGCTGCATTATTCTAAAATTCTTCTATTTTTTAAAACTCTGTTCTTTCTTGTTACACTCTTTCTTTTATTTAGGTCTTTCTTGTCCTTCTGTCTGGAACCGCTATAATTCCCCTTTTCTGGACACTCATTCATATTTGAAATCTTCCTTGTAAACTTTGAGTTTCCTAATTGCATTTCCCTAGAAATCATTAAGACACACTAAATACAATTCTGTCCATATCCATATGATTTCTAAGCTTCTACATCTCTGAGAAATCCTGATAAATGAGATAACCAGTGCTGTAACTATCTTAAGGCCACAAGAGACTCTATCCTAAGGTATTAAAACCTATGAGACATAGTCCTCCTCTCTTTCTTTGTGGCTGTCTTTTACCCTCAATGTGTTCTCTGCTATAGTTCTTCTACCTTCTCCCAGGCCATGATCCCTGTTCCCTCTTCCCTTAGAACCTTCAACAAGGAATTGTCAAGGAATTTCCTTTCTCCATTGTTTTTCACTTGTTTTGGTTGACTAACTTCCAACCCACGATCATTCCCGACATGTACCTCTTTCCCTCATTTTAAACTATATTAGAAAGAGGATAGAAAAATAATTTTTGACGCTTCCATTTTATTTATAGACAAAGTGGTTTACTGCAGGAGACCACAAGATCAGGAGTCCTGATGCCCTAAACTCATTCATGTTCAAGAATTGAAGTGCCTTTGGATAAAACTCAAAGTCTCTCTTTGCCCCAGTTTTCTGGTATTGCCAAAAAAAGAGACCAAAAATCTTTTCATCAGCATGGAGACTGAGTAATATATGCTGTACAATACAATTATTTAGAAATTTAGAAAGTAGATAAAATTATAACCAAACTTTAAAAAGAACCAAATTAGATGCCATACAAGATATAATGTAGATCAAATGTTCCAATAACAACAGCAAAAAAAATGGAAATGTGGCTTAGCAGATGTGACCAACTTCTAAGGCTGGAAGATGGTATGAAAGGAAAAAGCATCAGAGTTTTAGAAGGAAGGGAATCTACTAGAAATGAGTTTATTTTTTCCTGGTCCATTGATAGGACTGAGGTAGTGATGTTAGTCTGGACTGCAAAAAAGCAATCAAATCACCATGGAATCAGAGAAAAAATATTTAAAAAGCAACAGTGGGGTTGGGGCGATGAACTTCCTTTCCAAAACTGCATGAGGTCAGTTGGCCTTGTCAATGGCATGGATGTTAATAGCAGTCATGTGGCTGATTTAGCACTGCTCTGAGAGTTATCCCAAATACACATTTTTTTCTGTATGAATCTTTAGACTTGGTCTTTCATATAAATATATACTTTGGAGAAATCTGTTTTGCTAAGTGCTCCCACAACCAGTATAAGACTTCAGTGCGCACAAAAGGAGGAATCACTTTTAGATAGTTGGCAAGCTGGTGGTGATTGGGAAGTGGAGGGTCCTCTTTGCAAAATTACAAATAGGTAGGGCCTGGATTTTAACATTATTTTCCTGGCAATTTTAATGGAAAAAACAAACTATGAAAAAATTTTAGGTGGCAATGTCTTTATTTTGTGACTTTAGCGGGTTATTATTCCTAAAGGTTTGAAATTCAGTTGTGTGTGCGGTCCTTTCTCAGAGAATAGAGGAGAAACCACCACCTGTGAGTTCCTGACAGTTATTTTGTTCCTAATTGTTATTGCTCACTGTTATTTCAGTTGGGGGTCAGGGCCTTTCTGTCATTTCTTTTGAAAACCACCAAGTATGTTCAAGAGATTTTACAATCTGGGATCGTTTTACAGAATACCAATCATTAGTATAGAGTCAAGAGTGTACCAACATTTAGGGTGAAAAGGACCATGCATAGGCAAGGAAATTCAGTTAATTCAGTTTTCAACGAGTTGATTAGGCTGCCTTCATTAGAAATTAAAAATAAAACACAGGTTCTTCTCACATCATTGTAAGATAAATAGTCACATAAACACACATACATATCCAGGTCAAGGTAAGACATTTAGGTAAAAGAATCTTATAGTAATATGAAAGAAATTCCAGGAAATATAAACTTCCCATTCAGGATGTTTAAAGAAAAGATTTAAGCCTATAGAAAAGAGGGGCAATGTGGTGATGTAAATGGAGTGCTATATTTGTACCAGTAAATTATAGTAAAAAAGCAGATATTTCTCCTTCACCTTGCCAGAAAAGCTCTGTATAGAGAAAACAATTCTTTTTTCCAGTAAGATTGTGTGGCCATATGAGTTGGATGGTAAGAAAAGCTACATGCTGCAGAATCAGCTATTTTGAATTGTGGTGCTGGAGAAGACTTCTAAGATTCCTTTGTATGGCAAGGAAAAAAATCAGTTGAGAAATTAATACAGATTATTCACTGGTAGATCAAATGCTGAAGCTGAAGCTTAAATATTTTGGCCACATAGACAAACAGGACTCACTGGAAAAAACTCTGAGGGTGAGACAGATTGATGTCAAAAGAAAAAGAGAATGGCAGAGGATGAGAAAGATAATGTCATGGAAGCAATAAATGTAAGGGTGGACTGCTTTGGAAGATAATGGATGATAGAAAGGCCTGGCACACTAGAATCCATGAGAATATGATGAGTTAGTTATGACCACTTGACTGACCAATAAAAAATTGTAGTTAGAAAGAGGAGGTTGGGGGTAGAGCTAAGATAGTGGAGAAAAGGCAGGGATTTGGCTGATCTCTCGCAGTTTCCCCCCAAAATAACTTTAAAATGTATTAAAATAAATTATGGAGTGGCAGAACCAACATGGAATGGCAGAAAAAGGTGAATATTTTTCCATTCCAAGACAACTTGAAAATCATCAAGAAGGGTCTGTTACACTGGAATGAGAGTGGGGCATAGTTCAGTACAACAGGTCTTCCAGGAACCCAAGTATGCAAGCACCTAATCTGTAGAAGACCTTCAGGGCAAGTGAATCAGTAGCAGTAGCTTCAGGAGTTCTCAGCCCATAGATGGTAAGAAGATAGGACAACTGGTGAGAAGAAAATTATAAGGGTCTCTTGACTGGCACTGGATACAGGAATCTGCTGCATTTCCCATATACATCACTGGGTCTCAGTCCTGGGTTACAAGTTCCATGGTGAGGAAGAGCACTAGGACATCAGAACTCGTGTCCACAGGAGAGCAGGGATCTTGGTCACAGATCCAGGGTAGAAAAGAGAGCTTGTGGTTGCTCACAAACTAGAACATAGATCAAAAAATTAATAAATACACATCTCCTTAAATCATAAGACCTTGGAAGAACTGAAAACTAATACATCCCTCAAACTAACTCTGAAAGCAGTTACACAAAAAACCTGAATCTAAGGAAACAATGACTTTCTGGATATTTGAAATATTTTCTCCTTGGATTGGTGGCTCTTGAATTTAGCTATTACATTCTTGAAAGTTATCATTTGGGGATTTCTTTCTGGAGGTGATCTTTGAATTCTTTCAATTTTGATTTTATTTTCTTGTTTGAGGCTCTGGGGACTTTTCTTTGATGATTTCTTGTAATATGATGTCCAAGATTTTTTCTTGATCATGGTTTTCAGGTAGTCTACTAATTCTCACATTGTCTGTCCTAGATCTATTTTCTAGTTCAGTTATTTTATCAATAAGATATTTCATGTTTTCCTCTTTTTTCATTCCTTTGATTCTGATTTATTGTTCCTTGGTTTCTCATGAAAGCATTAGTTTCTAGATGATCAATTCTGATTTTTAAGGCCTGATTTTCCTCTGTCAGCTTTTGGATTTCTTTTTTTTTTCAATTGGCCTAGTTTTTCTTGCATCACTTTTGTTTCTCCTTGCATCAATTTCCTTTATTCTTGCTTCACTTTAATGTCTCTTCTCCACTTTTCCTCTGCCTCTCTTAATTGTTTTTGAAGTATTTTGAGCTCTTTCAGCATCTGAGTCCAATCCATATTTTTCTTTTGGACTTTGGGTGTATTTCCTTTGCTTTCACTGTCCCCTTCTCCTTCTGTACCTTGCTCTTTGTTTCCATAAAAATTCTTTAAAGTTAGGTGCTTTTTGATGCCCAAACACAGAACTCAAGAGAATCATAAAAAGGTAACTAAGAAAGGGGGATAAAACAAAAACAAAACAAAACAATAAACAAACTTTTCTTAAGGGACCCGATAAGTTAAAATGATATGTATACCTACAAGAAAAGAGGATATCTTAAAATTGTTATTATCACCTGGGTAGCTAGAAGAATTCTGCTTAGAGGGAATAGTGATAAACTGTATGGGATGAAATGCCAAGACATAAATGTTTATATATCTATATATATATAGAACTAGAGTTTAAAAAGTTTTAATACCAAGAGAAATGGAAAAAGAAACAAAATGGGGTAAATTTATATGTCACAAAGAAGCACACAAAGAAGTGTGTGGGGAGAACATAAATACGCTGGAAGGGTAAAGAGGTTGGGACAGGAAATACTCAATTCTTATATGCATTGAAATTGACACAAAGAGGGACGAACAATCAAATACATTGGGGTAGAGAATTGATCTGTGCTCAATAGGGAAGTAGAAAGGTAACAAACAGACTGGACAGGAGGGAAGCAATACAGGGGAGGGAGAGAGTGGGGGGTGTAGTTTAAAAAGACTAAAGAAAATAAGAGAGGAATAAGAAGGGAGGGGATAGACAGGGAAGTAAAATAAGGGTGGGAATTAGGGGGATCAATTAAAAACAAAACACTGGTGTAGAAGGAAATAGTTAAAGAAGAAAGGGCAGGACTAGGAGTGGAAATCAAAATGCTGGGAAATACACAGATGGTAATCATAACTCTGAACGTAAATGGAATGAACTCACCCATAAAATGCAAGTGAAAAACAGAGTAGATTAGAAACCAAAACCCTACCATATGGTGTTTACAAGAAACACATATGTGGAAGGCAGACATACATAGGGTAAAAATAAGAGGATGGAGCCAAATCTGTTGGGCATCAACTGATAAAAAGAAGGCAGGAGTCACAATCATGATATCTGACAAAGCCAAAGTAAAAATAGATCTAGTCAAAAGAGATAGGGAGGGTAATTATATCCTGATAAAAGGCAGTATAAACAATGAGGGAATATCAGTACTCAACATGTATGCACCAAATGGCATAGCTTCCAGATTTCTAAAGGAGAAGCTAGTGGAGCTCAAGGATGAAAGAGATAGAAAAACTACACTGATGGGAGACCTGAACCTTCCTCTATCAGAACTAGATAAATCAAACCAAAAAATAAATAAGAAAGAGGTAAGAGAAGTGAATGAAATCTTAGAAAAATTAGAGTTAGTAGATGTGTGGAGAAAAATAAATAGGAGCAAAAAGGAATACACCTTATTCTCAGCAGCACATGGTACATTCATGAAGATTGACCATGTATTAGGGCATAAAAACACTTCAAATAAGTGCAAAAGATAAAAAATAATAAAGGCAACCTTCTTGGACCACAATGCAATGAAAATAATAATTAGTAAGTGTACATGGAGAGGCAAATAAAAAAATTAATTTGAAATTACACAATATGATTCCCCCAAATCGACTAAAGAACAAATCATAGAAACAATTAATAATTTCATTGAAGAAAATGATAATGATGAGACATCCTTTCAAAATCTATGGGTTTCAGCCAAAGCAGTACTCAGGGGGAAATTTGTATCCTTGAGTTCATATATAAACAAATTAGGTTGGGCAGAGGTCAATGAATTGGGAATGCAAATTAAAAAAAAAACTAGAAAGCAAACAAATTAAAAATCCTTAGATGACTAAATTAGATATTCTAAAACTCAAAGGAGAAATTAATAAAATTGAAAGTCAAAGAACTATTTATTTAATAAATAAGACTAGAAGCTGGTACTTTGAAAAAAAATAAAATAGAGAAAGTACTGGTCAATCTAATTAAAGGAAAGAAGAAAACCAAATTGAAAGTATTCAAGATGAAACAGGAGACCTCACCCCTAATGAAGAGGAAATTAAGGCAATCATTAAAAATTATTATGCCTGATTATATGGCAATAAATATGGCAATTTAGGTGATATGGATGAATATTTACAAAAATATAAATTGCCTAGACTAACATAGGAAGAAATAGACTACCACATGCCATATCAGAAAAAGAAATTGAATAAGCCATCAATGAACTCCCTAAGAAAAATTCCCTAGGACCAGATGGATTCACAAATGAATTGTATCAAACATTCAAAGAACAACTAATCCCAATATTATACAAACTATTTGACAGAATAAGCAAAGAAAGACTTCTACGACACAAATATGGTATTGATTCCATAGCCAGGCAGGTCAAAAACAGAGAAATAAAACTATAGGCCAATATCATTAATGAACATAGATGCAAAATTCTTAAATAGAATACTAGCAAAAAGACTCCAGCAAGTGATCACAAGGGTTATTCATTATGACCAGGTAGGGTTTATACCAGGAATTCAAGGAAGGTTCAATATTAGGAAAAACATCCACATAATTGACCATATTAACAAGTAAACCAACAAAAATCCCATGATTATCTCAATAGATGCAGAAAAATCCTTTGACAAAATACAATACTCATTCCTATTGAAAACACTAGAGAGTATGGGAATAGAAGGGCCTTTCCTAAAAATAATAAACTGTATACATTTAAAACCATCAGCAAACATCATCTGCAATGGGGATAAACTAGAAGCCTTTCCAATAAGATTAGGAGTGAAACAAGGTTGCCCATTATCACCTCCATTATTTAACATTGTACTAGAAACACTAGCAGTAGCAATTAGAGAAGAAAAAGAAATTGAATGTATCAAAATAGGCAATGAAGAGACCAAACTATCACTCTTTGCAGATGATATGATGGTCTACTTAAAGAATCCTAGAGAATCAATGAAAAAGTTAGTCAAAATAATCAACAACTTTAGCAAAGATGCATAATACAAAATAAACCCACATGAGCCATCAGCATTTCTATATATTTCCAACACATCTCAGCAGCAAGAATTTGAAATAGAATTCCATTTAAAATCACCCTAGATAATATCAAATACTTAGGAACCTATCTGCTGAGACAAACACAGGAGCTATATGAAGACAACTACAAAACACTCTCCACACAATTAAAACTAGATCTAAACAATTGGAAAAACATCGATTGCTCATGGGTAGGAATAGCTTCCATAATAAAAATGACAATCCTACCCAAACTAATTTACTTATTTAGTGCCATACCCATCAAACTACCAAAAAATTTTTTTTTACTGAATTAGAAAAAAATATAACAAAGTTCATTTGGAAGAACAAAAGATCAAGGATATCCAGGGAAATCATGAAAAAAATGTAAAGGAAGGAGGCTTTGCAGTCCCAGATCTCAAGCTATACTATAAAGCAGTGGTCATCAAAACAATATGGTACTCGCTAAGAGACAGAAAGGAGGATCAGTGGAATAGACTTGGGGTAAGTGACATCATCAAGACAGTCTATGATAAGTCCAAAGAATCCAGCTTTTGGGACCAAAATCCACTATTTGATAAAAAATGCTGGGAAAATCGGGAGACATTATGGGAGAGATTAGGTTTGGATCAACTTCTCACACCCTACACCAAGATAAACTCAAAATGGATGAATGACTTGAATATAAAGAAGGAAACTATAAGTAAATTAAGTGAACAGAGAATAGTATGCATGTCAGATCTTTGGGAAAGGAAATACTTTAAAACCAAGCGAGACAGAAAAAAATCACAAAATGTAAAATAAATAATTTTGACTACATCAAATTAAAAGCCAATGCAACCAAAATTAGATGGGAAGCAACAAATTGAGAAACAATCTTCATAACAAAAACCTCTGACAAAAATCTAATTACTCAAATTTATAAGGAGCTAAACCAATTGTACCAAAAAACCTAAGTGTTCTCCAATTGAAAAATGGGCAAGGGACATGAATAGGCAATTTTCAGTTAAAGAAATCAAAACTAGCAATAAGCACATGAAAAAAGTGTTTTAAATCTCTTATAATCAGAGAGATGCAAATCAAAACAACTCTGAGGTATTACCTCACATCTAACAGATTGGCAAACATGACAGCAACAGAAAGTAATGAATGCTGAAGGGGATGTGGCAAAGTTGGGACATTAATTCATTGCTGGTGGAGTTGTGAATTGATCCAACCATTTTGGAGGGCAATTTGGAATTATGTCCAAAGGGTGTTAAAAGACTCTCTGCCCTTTGATCCAGCCATAGCACTGTTGGGTTTGTACCCCAAAGAGATAATAAGGAAAAAGACATGTACAAGAATATTCACAGCTGCACTCTTTGTGGTGGCAAAAAAAAAATAGGAAATGAGGGGAAGCCCTTCAATTGGAGAATTGCTGAACAAATTGTGGTATATTTTGTTGATGGAATACTATTGTGATCAAATAAAAATTAATTGGAGAATTCCATAGGAAATGAAATGACCTCCAGGAATTGATGCAAAGTGAAAGGAACTGAACCAGGAGAAAATTGTACACAGTGACTGATACATTGTGGTACAATTGATGTAATGGACTTCTCAACAACTTGGAGGAATCTATGAGAAAGAACACTCTCCACATTCAGAGGAAAAACTGTTAGAATAGAAACACGGCAGAAAAGCAACTGCTTGATTACATGGTCAAGGGGGATAGATATGATTGGTGATATAGACTCTGGGTGGACATCCTTGTGCAAACGAAGTAGGTTCTGATCAAGGGCACATGTAATATTCAATGAAATTGTGTGTTGGTTATGGGAATGGTGGGGGAGGGAAAGGAGGGAAAGAATTTGATTCTTGTAACCAAGGAATAATGTTCTAAATTGGCTTAAATAAAAAATATGAAGGAAAAAAAATAAAGTTAGGTGCTTTTTGTTGTTTGCTCTTTTATTTTTTCTATCTAATTATAGGTTGGCTCTGATTTCTGGGAAGCTGGGGTACTCTCTTAAACTTCAGTCCTTCCTTGATGTTATTCTAAACTTATTTTCTGGGATTTTACCAGTTTCACTTCTTGTTGAATGATGTGATGTTCTTGTGATATATGACTATAATGGAATAATGTTTCACCATAAGAAATGGTGATCAGAATCAGATCCAGACCAGAGACTGTCTGGACTCTGTGCTGCCTAGGTGTTTGAGAACTGAGTTGACTAGATACTGCTGATGCTTGTATTTTACTGTGCCTTTGGTAGAGTTGACTATGCTTTGTGCTTCCTGAATGCTGCATAATGTATAGTTTAACTTGTTTCATTTTTTGAGGGGGTTCTTATTAACTATATAGTCAATCTGTATTTTTCTTTAAAGCTTTGTTTCCAATATTTATTAAGTTATTTTCTTCAGGGTTTATTTCTTTAATATCTCTAACTTCATAATATTTCTGTATAACTGGTATCAATTTTTGTTTGCTTATTATTCAGCTCTTTTCCTGAACTTTGACATCATACTAAGACTATCCTGTAGATATTACTGGAGACAATGTTGGTACCTTTCTTGGTTCTGATTTCTATTATCTGGCATTCTGTCACTGCTTTCTCTGAGTACTGACCATTGTGTTAAAAAAACTCAAGGACAATTCATTTTAGAGTCTTAAGCTATCTGGTCTAGGGCAAGGTTTCATTTCTAACTGCCTAGTTTGAGTTTGCAGACTATCAGCCCAGGTTCTGGAATAAGGCAATTCAACTATAGGCTTGCCCCTGGTTTGAGCTTTAATAGGTAGCTCTTAGCCCAAGTCCCTCTCAACTGGCCAAAACGAACTGAAGATTTCGACTGAGAGAAGTGTAGTTTTGGCCCAAAGCTACACTCCTCATTACAAGTCTCAACCAAAGAACTTTGTCTGAGGGTCAGAAAAATGGAGCTATGGTTTGTTTCTAGTCCATATGACCTGCACTGATCATAAAGATTCAGAGATGATGATCAAAAGTTGATATGACATAGTTGCTACCTTGATCTTGCTCTGTTCTACATCTCATATAGCTAAAGCTATTCCCAAGCCTTGTCTCCATGCTGGAAGACTATGTACCAGCTTTCCTGAATGGAATACCCTTACTCTCCCACATCTATTGGGCCCTGGTTGCCTCTCCATGTTTTGACTTTTCCTTAGATTTCCTGGTAACTATTTCATCTAATATTCCATCTTTTTAAATGTATTTTTCAGTTACATGTAGAAACAATTTTTGACAAGTGTATTTGACATTTTAGAATTCAGATTTTCTACCTCATTTCTTTCCCCTCCCTCCAAGTGGTAAATAATATGATATAGATTATACTCATATTTTCATGTGATACATATTTCTATATTGTTTATGTCATGATAGAAGACATGTTATAATATAATAAAAATCTCATAAAGCACGTAAAGTGGAAGATAGCATGCTTTGATTTGTACTCAGACTCCAACAATTCCTTCTTTGTGGATAGCATTTTCATCATGAGTTATCTTAGAAATCTTCTTTCCTGATAATATTTAGTTCTTCATGGTTGATCA
The DNA here is from genome assembly GCF_027887165.1 of Monodelphis domestica. Taxonomy (NCBI): domain Eukaryota; kingdom Metazoa; phylum Chordata; class Mammalia; order Didelphimorphia; family Didelphidae; genus Monodelphis; species Monodelphis domestica. The sequence goes on along the minus strand of NC_077228.1, from coordinate 101,114,514 downwards.
TTGCATAATATTTCTGTTTTGGTATACTTTGCTCTCCTGGTTCTGCTCACTTCACTTTGCATTTCTTCATATGAAACTTTCCAGGTTTTACTGAGCTCGTCTTATTTGCTACTTCTTGAATACAATAGTATTCTATTACAACCATATACTACAACTTGTTCATCTATTTCCCAAGTGATTGACAACCCCTCAGTTTCCAATTCTTTGCAACCATGAAAAAGAACTGCTAAAATATTTTGATACTTGCTGGTTCATTTACTTCATTTCTGATCTCTTAGGCCACAGACCATAATTTTGTGGACTTTTGAGCCTGGTTCCATAGTGCTCTTCACAATGGCTGTATCAGTTCATAGTTCTACCAACATTGTGTTAGTGTCCTGAGTTTCCTACATTCCTTCCAACATTGATCATTTCCCTTTTTTGGCATTCCATCTTTATTGAGTAGTTGTTGAAAAAAGCTGAATTGTACTCTTATTCTACCATATTTGTTGTTTTTTCCTCATAAGATTGTGTGGACATATTTATATTATTAATTACTGTTGTTTATCATATCTCTTTACTTAGTAAGTGTCCCAAAAAGACAGTGTGTCTGTCCATTACTTATTAAACATTTATTAAGCACTTTTTATGTGCTAAGCGTGGGTCAAAAAAAAGAGGCAAAAGATGACCATTGTTCTCAAGGAGTTCACAATCTAAAAAGAGAGACAACAGCACACTAATATGTACAGACAACCTATATACAAAATAAATAGTAAGTAATTGAGAGGGAAAGTGCTAGAATTAAGAAAGATTAGGAAAAGCTTTCTGGAGAATATGAGATTTCTTTGGGACTTAAGGGAAGCCAGTAGTCATAGACAAAGAAGGAGAGCATTCAAAGTATGGAGAATAGTCAGAGAAAATGCCTGGAGTTGAGAAATGGAATGCTCTGTTTGTGGAACCGCAAAGAAGCCAGAGTCACTGGATTGAAAAATAATGGAAAAAAATAAGGTGTAAAAAGCTGTAAAGGTGATAGTGAAGGCTAGATTATGAATGACTTTCAATGTCAGAGGATTTTGTATTTGATCTTAGAGGCAATAGAGAGCCACTAGAATTGAATGTGTTCTGGGTAATGTATTTGGGGTGAGCAGTGAAATGTTTTGGTCTGCATGATAGCAAAATCACTTTGGTAGCTTAATGAGGTTGGATTGTAATGGGAAGATACTTGGGCCAGGCAAAATCACCAGTGGGCTATTTTAATAGTTGAAGCAGGAAGTAATAAGGTCCTTCCAATGTTTCTTAACAATAATCTGAGTTTTAATATGGACTACTTATTTTTCCTTACACCATATATTCAATAAAACACTACATTTCAATGTTTGAACCTTCCTAACATCTTCCTAATATTTCTCCCATTTGTCCCTCTTCTCTGTTCAGAGACCTACCACCTCAAGTCTCTCTCCACTCTTGTCTATTCTACCCTCTAAGGTCTAAATAATTTTCCTTAAGTGTAGATGAGACCATGTTATGACCCTCCTTCCAATGGCTTACCATTTTCTCTAGGATAAAATATAAACTCTTTTGTTTAACTTTTTAATTCCTACACAACTTGGTCTCATCCTATTATTTTAGTCTCATTGGACATTAAGCAGTCATAGGGGCTCTGGGCTTCTAATCAGGAAGACTCATCTTTCTGAATTCAAATCTGGCCTCAGACACTTGTTATCTGTGTGATCTTGTAATGGTCTAGAGAAAGAAATGGCAAACAATCTCGTATCTTTGATAAAAAAACAAACAAACAAAATGGGATCATGAATGAAGCAACTGAATAATAGTCTTCTTTATTCTTCTTAATTTTCTGTCATCAGCGTGGTATCACCTGCATATCTGAGATTGTTGATATTTCTCCCAGTGACCTTAATTCCATTTTTTAATTCATCCAGTCTGGCATTTAGCATGATGCACTCTGAATATAAGTTAAATAAGTAAGGTGGCAGTATAAAGCTTCGTCATACTCCTTTTATAATCTTAAATGTTCCACACTGTACTCTATATTGCTTCTTGACCTATATAGGTTCTTCAAGAGATAAGTAAGATCATTTGGTACTCTTTGTCACATTTTGCTATGATCCACACAGTCAAAGATTTTCGAGTAGTCAATGAGGCACAAGTAGATTTTTTTTTCTGATTTCTCTTGCTTTGTCCATAATCTAGTATATGTTGGCAATTTGGTCTCTAGTTCCTCTGCCTCTTGGAAAACCAGTCTGCTTTTTGGTAATTCTTGGTTCACATATTTCTGGAGCCTAACTTGCATAATTTTAAGCATAACTTTGATAGCATGTGAAATGAGTTTCATTGAGCTACACAAGCCCCTCTGCCACAAAAAGTCAATGATACAGGAAGTGACCTATCCTGTATGCAGTACTATGCGAAGTGTTGGACATATAAAGACAAAACTGATCCCAGTCTCGGCTCCCTTCACAGTGCTTACTGAGGGAGATTATGATTATAAATACATAGCAATCTGAGAGGAGCTGGAGCATTAACCATCACTAGGGAGGGGAGATGGGCAGCTAAGTGGTACAGTGGATAGAGTGCTGGGCCTGGAGTCAGGAAGACTCATCTTCTTGAGTTCAAATTTGGCCTCAGATGATGGAAGTCACTTAACCCTGTTTACCTCAGTTTCCTCTTCTGTCAATGATCTGGGGAAGGAAATACAAACCATTCCAGTATCTTTGCAAAGGAAACCCCAAACAATAAAAATGAAGAGGGAGAGTAGAAATGTGGAACAATTTCATAGATTAGATAATATCCAAGTTAAATCTTGAAACAAAGAAAGGGTTCTGAGAAAGAGAAGAATGGTAACTACATTTTACGCATGAGGAAAGAGGCAGAATGTGCAAATATACAGGAGAAGCAGGGGATAAATTGTGAAGTTCAGGGAATAGCTTGTAGTTCAGTTTATGGGAAAGGTAGAGGATATAAGACATTTAATGTGAAATGAGGCTGGAGAAGTTGAAGCCAGATTGTAGAGGAATTTAAATATAAGGCTGAGGAGTTTGCACCTTATCCTAGAAGTAATAGGGTTGTTAGCTAATTAAATGTAGTCATAAGACCTGCTGGTGCTGAGCGAAGTGAACAAAACCAGGAAAACTATATGCACAATGACTATAACCATGTAAATGAAAACAACACTAAAAGGCACTCAGACTCTGATGATTATAATGGCCAATATTGGCCGCAATGAATAGAAAATCAAATCAGGGTTGTTTCTCTCCATAGAGAGGCAGAGGAATATAGGGATGCAATGTGGCATAAACTATCATACATTCTCTCTCTATGTTGTTTGACTTGGATTTAATAATTATTATGAAGTGGTGAATATTATTCAATGGATCTGCCAATGATTGTTATATTAAAGCATATTGCATAAAAAAACTTTAAAATGTATTAAAAAGATGGACTAACATGGATTGGAGGAAATGAATTTGACTTCTCATTCTCATTTCTGTTGTAATTTTGTCAAGAAGCCAGTGATAATGCTAAACTGGAAAGAGGAAACAGCTGCTCGATAGGCTACAAAGAGATGCCAGCAGTACTACTAGAAGGCATTATTTATGGAAGTATGATATCAACTTCATTGCTGTTGTTTGGGCAATGGAAAGCTTATAGACCAGTCTGGCATTGGTGATTGTGTCAGTATGGACAGAAAGTCCACATAATGGTGATCATTTGGGAACACTGTTAGAGAGAATACCAAAAGAGACAGTTTTGTGACATGAAAATATTAAGTGCTTAGAGAATGAGATAATACTAAGAGAGATTCAAGGGTTAGGGGAAGAAATTAAGAGAGTGAACGGACTGTTGAATGTCAGGTAAAATGAAGAACTGGAGTCCTGGTTTAAGCAATAGGACCTGTGTGAGAGTCAGCCTAGTCCTGGTTCTTTTCCCAAATTCTAGCTCCTAGGCACAGGGACATATCAGTAACTTATAAGTTTAAACAGAGAATTCAAGAAAACAATTCTACGTTAATTGTATGTTTCTGAGCTCCCCTAATTCTTTTGGGGAAGAGATTTCCTGGAGAGCATATGCAGAACTCAAGAAGACCAGGGTTACAAAGCATATATGAAACTAGCCTGACTACTCGTACTCTGACGTCTTTTCTTTTCTAGGTGTGTTTACGCATTTGTAATTTGAAAAGGTCTGACTAGATTATCTCTAAGCTACACTATAGTTTGAAAACTATCAAAAACTCATAAAATTTTAATGATCAAGATAATGTATCCTTGAAGAATTCTAGAACTATTATTGTGTTGACATAAAAGCCAAGTTCTTTATTTTGTATATAGAATATATATGTATATATATATAATCCTATTATATTTTAAACATATAATATACAGCATACATGTGTACACACATGCATATAACTACATACATGTGTGTACAAGTATATACATACATGTATATTCACAAAGAAGCTAGTTAGCAAAGTGGAAAGAATCCTGAACTTGGAGTAAGGATGATAAGAGGTCAAATTCTGCCTCAGACCCATGTACTTAGTTATATGATATTGGACAAGTCATAACCTCTATAAAATAAGATTAATAATAGTCCCAATATCACAGAAATATTCTGATAATATATATAATATTGTAATATGTAATATGTAATATATATAGTATGTAATATATGATAATATATGTAAAGTGATTTGCAAACCTTAAAATGCAAAATAAATATTAAATACTTTTTTCCTAAATGTATTAGGGAGCCCCAAAATTTCCTATTTAGTGATTGTGCTGTGGAAATGAGAATAGTTCAGGTGAGATTTGTTCCTCCTTCCCCTCTCTGTCTAGTTATATTCCTTGCCTTTCCTTTTAATAAAACTTCCTAAGATCATAAAGAGATGTAAAAGATCTTCAAGGATATTAAGTTCTAGCCCCTCATGCTTTTATATGAGAAAAATGAGTTCCAGAAATAAATGTTTCCTCTAAGGACACCAAACTTGTGGCTGAGGCAGGATTTGAACCCAAGTCTTACAGGTCTCAAGGCTTTTACTATATCCGGTGCTTCTGTCATTCACAATCAACAAGAAATTTTAAAATGCTTTTGAGGTACAAGGCACTCTGCTTAGTGTTGGATATACAAAGAAAGATAAGAGTAAACAGTCCCTGATCTCAAAGAGCTTGCTGTTTAATGGGATAGAAAATAGATAAAAAGTATGTACAAACAAGAAATATATAGGACAAATTTGACAAAATTTCAGATGTAAGGCAATAATTTTATGATGGACTATGAAAGGTTTCTTGCAAAATGTAGAATTTTAGCTGATACTTGAAGGAATGTAGGGATGAAAAAGAGGAGAATGGCCAGACACAGTAAGGAATAGCAAGTGGGCCAGTGTCATTAGATCATAGAAAATGATGAGGGGTATAAAGTACAAAGGAACCAGAAAGTTTGAAAGGATATAGGTTACAAGGGCTTTGATAGTCAAACAAGGGGTTTTATATTTGATTCTGGAGGTGTCATGGAACTACTGGATTTTATTGAATAAAGGAATGACCATGTAGCCTCTCATATAATCATAATTAGATTTTCATTTTTCAGCTACCAAGAGTCTTTCTGGTTCATTCATTATCTGCAGATTTTTCAAAGGTAGAACATACTTAAGCTGTTTTGGTGTGATGATTTCTGAGTTTTACAACATAAGTCCTGCGACAATAATAATTAACAAAAATAATAAACAACCCTGAATTCTTGTGACACTTGTCTCTTTGCAGCTCCTTCAACAAGATACTCCATCTTCCAACTCTAGGCATGCTGGAGTCCCATCTTTGGAATATCCTCTCTCTTTATCTTTGCCTTTTGATTTCCTTCAAGTCTCAGCTAAAATACTACTTTTTACATGAAGCCTTTCCTAGTTCCTTTTAAAGTGAGTATCTTTCTTCTGAGATGTTTTCCAATTTATCATATCATTATCAATAATCATATGAAAAAATGTTCTAAAACCTACCTGATTAGAGAAAGGCAAATCAAAACAACTCTGAAGTACCACCTTAAACCTAACAGAGTGGCTAATATGACAGTAAAATAAAATAATAAATGTTGGAGGGGATGTGGCAAATTTGGGATACTAATGCATTGCTGGTGGAATTGTGAATTGATCCAACCATTCTGGAAAACAATTTGGAATTATGCCCAAAGGCCTTTAAATAAATATATGCCTTTGATCTAGCTATTAGGTTTGTGTCCCAAACAGATTTTAGAAAATTGGAATGGACCTGTTTGTACAAAAACATTTATAGCCATGCTTTTTGTGGTGGCAAAAAAAAAATTAAAAAATTAGGGAATGCCCCCCCATTGGGGAATGGTTGAACAAACCATGGAATATGATGGTAGTGGAATACTATTGTGCTATAAGAAATGATGCCTGCTTGATTTCATTAAGAACTGGAAAGACCTACATACACTGATGCACAGTGGAATAGCACCAGGATAACATTGTACACAGTATCTGAAACATTGTGGGATGATCAAATGTAATAGACTGCTACTAATTGTAATGTAATGATGTAGGATAATTATAAGAGACTTATGAGAAAGAATGTTATCCACAGGTAGAGAAAGAACTGTTGGAGTAGAAATACAGAAAAAGACATATGATTTATCACTAGTTTATATGGGTATGCGATACAGGGATTTTGAGTGATAATATATGTATAATCCAGTGGAATTGCTTGCTAACTTTGGGAGGGAGTTTAGACAAGGGAAGGTAGATAATAAGAATCATGTAACCATGGAGAAATATATTAATAAAAGCTGGTTCTTTCCATCTCTTGATTATTTATATATATATTTTTACTTATACCTTATATGTACATAGTTGTTGGCAACTGGTTTCATCCTTTATGCTGTGAACTCCTTGAGAACAAGTACTTACTCTTTTAAACCTTAACCTTCTGTCTTAGAACCAAGGCAGAAGAGTGAGGAGGGCTAGACAATTGGGTTTAAGTGACTTGCCCAGGGTGATATAACTAGAAAGTGTCTGAGTCCAGATTTGAATACAGGACATTTCATCTTTAGGCTTGACTATCCACTGTACCACCTAGCTACCCCTGACAAAGACTGTTTTTTACCTATAGTACTTTGTCCAGTGCCTGGCATATAGTAGGCGCTTAATAAATATTTACTATCAGTCTATAGGCACAGAATAGATGACCACTTGTCATATATGTGTACATTGGAATTCTCTTTCACATATGGATTGGACTAGATGGTTGCTGAAACTCCTTCCAACTCTCCATGTATGTAATTCTGACTAATTTGTGGCATACTACTACTTTATAAATCTTATACTAATACTGTTTATTCCTTCTTTAGGGAAGTATTATATTTAAGGCTAATTTTCTAAGATATACTTTAATTTTTCTAACAAATTAATTTTTTGTAGTAATAATACGTGTAGTTGAAATAATTTTGAACATGGAGTCAGAAGATATGGGTAAAAATCCTTGTTCTGAAACTTGCCCGCTATGAGTCCCTGTTATTTTTTTAATTGGCTAAAAAGGGGAAAAATAATGCAGGCTCCCAAAATTTCCTAGTGCATATTATAGCTTTAATAGCTTAAGAATACACTAAGACTTTTTGGGACTCCCAGAATTGAAATATCTACCTCAGAGAGTTGTCACAAGGGAAGAATTTTGTAAATCTTAAAGTATTCTATAACTATGAGTTATTCTTCCATCACCAGTATATCTAAACTGTCTGGATCCTTGTATGTTTTATTTTCCACTGTTAATCAGTTTTGTTGTACCTCCCAAGTTAGTACCATGTTGCAAATCAATCCATAAATTGCTTACTCCTCCTTCCAAATAATTAATTAAGAAGTAACATATAACCAGAATCATTGCCAGCCTCTTGGCCAGCTCACTAAACAACTTCTCTGAACTCACTGAACATTACCATTTATCATTATGCTCCATTTGTAATCTGTAAACCCATTTTCATCTATACGACTCAGTGCCTATCTAAGCCAATTTTAAAATGTTTTCTTGGAAAGGTTTAAAAGGCAGTGTTTCAAATGATCTACTAAAACCCAATATGTTATATCTATTGAATTTCAGATATATCCTAATTTTGTTCCAATTGCTTATTTTTATTTAGTTAAAATAATCAATTAAATCCATGCTGGTCTGAAATGTTTAATACTTTTATATATTATGAAACATTCTACCCTAGACAGATTTTTCCACAAAAGGCCTACGCTTTTATCTCTTTTATGAGTCAGAAACTTTTGAAAGATCAAAATTGTACAAGTAGAAGGAAAAATGTATATGTGCTACCAAAGTTTAACCACACAACCACCGCAGTGAATGGAAGGGATCCAGAGAGCATTTAGCTTAACTTATATCTGAAGAAGAAACAATCCTTTCCCCCAAAACAAGTGGATGTCTGACCTTTACTTGATAACCTTGCAGAATGAGGAGCTAATAACCAGTCAAGGCAGCCTCTTTTACTTTTAGAGAAGACTTGCTAGGAGGTTCCTTATTTTAAGCCTTCATCTTCCTGCTTGGAATTGTTACCCAATGCACCTAGTTCTGCTCTATAATCGAGTATTACATAATCTCTCTTTCAAAGAATTGCCTTCTAGTACCTAAAGACACCTATCATATCTCACCTTCTTTACCCTGTCTTGTCTTCTCTAGACTAGTCATCCTCAGTTCCTTCAAAGAATTTTCATGTTACATGTTCTTTATCTTTAGGTCCTTTATCACTTTCATTTCTCCTTCCTTTCCTATGATAACTTTTTAATGGACTTTTAAAACTGGGGTTCTAAGAATTCAATATATTATTCACAATTGTTCTGAAGGGCAGAGTACATACAGTAAGACATAGCACCTCAGCCTTGGATGCTATGTATTTTTTAAAAAATTTAATTGTTTTTGTTTATTGGAAACATCATCCTATACTAAGAAATTAATCAATACCTATTAATTTCTTTTTTGAATTTTATTTAATTGATTAATTTGAAGCATTTCTCCAGGATTACAAAAATAATATTCTTTCCCTCCCCTCTCCCCAAACCCCTCCCATAGTCAATGTACAATTCCACTGGGTTTTACATGTGTCTTTGGTCAAGATCTATTCCATATTATTGATATTTGCACTAGGGTGATCATTTAGGGTTTATAACCCCAATCATATCCCCATAGACACCTATGATCAAGCAATTGTTTTTCTTCTGTGTTTCTACTCCCACGGATTTTCCTCTGAATGTGGATAGTGTTCTTTCTCATAAGTTCTTCAGAAATGTCCTGGATCATTGCATTGCTGCTAGTAGAGAAGTCCATTACCTTCAATTATACCACAGTGTATCAGTCTCTGCATCAATTCCTGGAGGTTATTCCAATTCACGTGGAATTCCTCCACTTTATTATTCCTTTGAGCACAATAGTATTCCATCACCAACAGATACCACAATTTATTCAGCCATTCTCCAATCAAAGAGCATCTCCTCATTTTCCAATTTTTTTTTGCCACTATAAAGAGTGTGCCTATGAATATTCTTTTACAAGTCTTTTTCCTTATTATCTCTTTGGAGTACAAACACAGCAGTGCTATGGCTGGATCAAAGGGCAGGCAGTCTTTTAGTAACCTTTGGGCATAGTTCCAAATTGCCCTCCAGGATGGTTGGATCAATTTACAACTCCACCAGCAATGCATTAATGTCCCAACTTTGCCACACCCCCTCCAGCATTCACTAATTTCCTTTGCTGTCATGTTATCCAATCTGCTAGGTTTGAGGTAGTACTTCAGAGTTGTTCTGATTTGCATTTCTCTGATTACAAGAAATTTAGAACATTTTTTCATGCGTTTATTGATAGTTTTTATTTCTTTATCTGAAAATTATCTATTCATCTCCCTTGCCCATTTATCAATTGGGAAATAGCTTGATTTTTGGTATGATTGATTTAGCTCTTTATACATTTGAGTAATTAAACCTCTGTCAGGGTTTTTGTTATGAATATTTCCCCAATTTGTTGCTTTCCTTCTAATTTTAGTTGCATTGATTTTGTTTATACAAAACCTTTTTAATTTAATATAATCAAAATTATTTATTTTACATTTTGTAATTTTTCTAACTCTTGTTTGGTCTTAAAAATCTTTACTTTCCTAAAGATCTGACAAGAACACTGTTTTGTGTTCGTCTAATTTACTAATAGTTTTATTCTTTATATTCATGTCATTCACCCATTCTCAGTTTATCTTGGTGTAGGGTGTTAGATGCTGATCTAAACCTAATCTCTCCCATGCTATCTTCAAATTTCCCCAGCAGTTTTGTCAAATAGTGGGTTTTTGTCACAAAAGCTGGGATATTTGGGTTTATCATAGACTGACTTGCTGAGGTCACTTACTCCAAGTCTATTCCACTGATCCAACCTTCTGTCTCTTAGCCAGTACCATATTGTTTTGATGACCACTGCTTTATAGTACCATTTGAGTTCTGATACTGCTAGGTCACCTTCCTTCCTATTTTTTTCAACATATCACTTGATATTCTTGATTTCTTATTCTTTCAAATGAACTTTGTTATAGTTTTTTGTAATCCATTAAAAAAGTTTCTTGGTAGTTTAATTTGTATGGCACTAAATAAGTAAATTAGTTTGAGTAGGATTGTCATTTTTATTATGTTAATTCATCCTACCCATGAGCAATTAATGTTCTTCCAATTATTTAGATCTAGTTTTAATTGTGTGGAGAGTATTTTGTAGTTTTATTCAAATAGTTCCTGTGTTTGCCTTGGCAGATAAATTCCTAAGTATTTTATATTGTCTAGAGTGATTTTAAATGGAATTTATTTTTCTAACTCTTGCTACTGAGTTGTATTGGAAATAATAAAAATGCTGATGACTTATGAGAATTTATTTTGTAACCTGTAACTACTAAAATTGTTGATTATCACCACTAGCTTTTTGGTAGATTCTCTAGGATTCTTTAAGTAGACCATCATATCATCTGCAAAGAGTGATAGCTTGTTCTACTCATTGTCTATTTTAATACTGTCAATTACTTTTTCTTCTCTAATAACTACTGCTATTGTTTCTAGTACAATGTTAAATAATAGAAGTGATAATGATTCTTGTTTCACTCTTGATCTTATTTGGAATGCTTCTAATTTATCCCCATTGCAGATGATACTTGCTGATGTTTTAGATATATACTGTATTATTCTTAGGAAAGGCCTTTCTATTCCTATGTTTTCTAGTGTTTTCAATAGGAATGATTGTTATATTTTCTCAAAGACTTTTTCTGCATCTATTGAGATAATCATGTGATTTTTCTTGGTTGGCTTGTTGATATGGTCAATTATGTGGATGGTTTTCCTAATATTAAAGCATCCTTGCATTCCTGGTATAAATCCTAGCTGATCATAATGAATGACTCCCGTGATCACTTGCTGGAGTTTTTTTTTTTTTTGCTCAATATTCTATTTAAAATTTTTGCATCTATGTTCATTAATGATATTGGTCTATAGTTTTCTTTCTCTGTTTTTGACCGACCTGGCTTTTGGAATCAGTACCACATTTGTGTCATAAAAGGAATTTAGTAGAACTCCTTCTTTGCAAATTATGTCAAATAGTTTGTTTAGTATTGGGATTAGTTGTTCTTTGAACATTTGATAGAAATAACTTGTGAATCCATCAGGTCCTGGGGATTTTTTCTTAGGGAGTCCTTTGATGATATGTTCAATTTCTTTCTCTGATATGGGGTTATTTAAGTATTCTATTTCTTCTTCTGTTAATCTAGGCAATTTATATTTTTGTAAATATTCATCCATATCATCTAGATTGGCATATTTACCATTATATATTTGGGCAAAATTGTTTTTAATCATTGCCTTAATTTCCTCATCATTAGAGGTGAGGTCTCCATTTTAATCTTTGATAATTTTAATTTGTTTTTCTTCTTTCCTTTTTTTTTATTGGATTGACCAGTACTTTGTGTATTTTATTTGTTATTTTTTAAAGTACCAACTTCTAGGCTTATTTCTGAATTTAGTCTAAAAAGTATATTTACTTTTTTGGCTGCCTTATAACTCTTACTAGCTCACTAAATTTATTGTACATGATAACTACCAGGTCTTTTAAAAATAAATTATTGTCTAGTCACACTTCCTCAAACTTATATGTGTGAAAAGCAATTGAACTGGCAGTAGTAGGGGAAAATGGACATAAGAAAAATATTGCAAAAGTAGATACAACTGGCTGTGAAAAATGATTGGTTGGGGGATATAAGAGAGAGGACAGTAAACAATAAGTATGATGGAACCTCCATGAGTATCCAAATGACATGCCATCCACAGAAAGAGGAAAGTTAAGAGGAAGGACAGGTTTAGGGAACAAGTTATGGATTCAGTTAAAGAGAAATTGAGTTTGATATGATAGCAAGATATATAGTTCATTGAATTCAAGAGGTAGTTGGAAATAATAGACTTAAAATTCAGAAGAAAAAGATTGGAATGGGGGATATAGATTTGTAAATCTGTGAGGGGGAAGGCATTTAAAAGTTAGAAAGTGATTAAATTTCCAGAGAGGCAGAGAGAAAGAAGGAAGAGGAGGAGTAAAAGGAGGTGTGGGAGAACAATCACAAAAATGACAGCAACAGCAACAACACCATTCAGGATAAATCTTTGGTGGTTGCCTAGGCAAAATGTTACATACACTCTCAGATGGCAATAACAGACCTTCTTTGGGAAGAGAGAAGCCTTGGAATGTATACAAATGATGATCAGAGTCAACAGCTAAGCAGAAAAATAATATAGTACAGCAATATAGAATCTGAGGGAAGTAGGAAGTCAATAGCATTAAATATAGAGAGAACCTGTCTTCATTCTAAAATACAATCTAAGATAACTGATATATGTTACATGTGATACATATACATATGGGATATGTATATATGTAAAAGATAAGATTTATGTAACTGAACATAAAATCATAAATTGGTGGTTAAGAATGATAGAACCTGAATGGGTTCCCATTCTTATATCCTCCTAACACCTATGCAACTTTATTCCTTTTTGTGATTTACCAATAATCAATAGATACAAAGCAGAGGTTACTTATATGAAGCTTCATTTTGTTCAAGCTCTATTGGAAGGATATATCTCTCAGTGAAATCACCTCAAGCATTCTCTGTTATGACTTTCTCCAAGAGGTACCAGACCTGCTCATAGGAATAAAAGTAGGATAATATGAGCTCTAAATTCTGAGTGGGAACAAGGGGATAATCTGGAAGAACTAGGTCAGGTCAGTGTGACTACAGAGGCACAATGTGAGTTGGAAAGGTCAGTAAGACTCAAGAGAGCTAGTAAACACCATCTCAATTGCTGGTTGTGGGCAGGTCAGTGTAAGGTCCATATCAACTAGGATTAAAGAAAGAAACTGAATTCTGTGTACACAGATCAGGCAATGTTTGTTCTAATTTTTGTCAAGTTTTGAACAATGCAACATAATCACCTATTAATAAGACAATATATATTTATATATATACATATATTTGCAATTTGTTATTGAAATTAAAAAGATCAATTTCACTCAAATTTGATGAACATAATTATTATTGTGAGACAGAGGAGATAAGTATAAATGGTAAACAATTTGCATAAAAGATCTGTATTATCCTTTTTTGGCAATTAATTTTTTTGTTTTTCTCTTTAAATTTTGTTAATTATCCAATATTCAGAATTAATATCAATTTAGAAAGTTTTTTCTTACTATGTAATATTCAGTCAACATCATTATCTTCATTACCACCACCACCACCACCACCATCATCATCATCATCATCATAGACACAAATACAATTTTTCCATCAAGAGAATGAAAATAGAGAGTGAGTCAGAATACTTATTGCATTAAAGGATAATTTGGACATAATCAAGGTAACCCAGGGGTGGTAGCACAGATGGAAAAAGATACAGTGATACGTGGTTCTAGATGAAAAAAAGTTATAATTATGGAAAGTGGGCTAAAGGAGGGGGAAAAGGGCTAAAAAACAAGGGCTAAAAAAATTGCCATTTTCCCTTTGGCCCTTATTAGCTAAGACAAAGTATGTTCAGTTTCATCCTGGTTGAACAGAATATGCCAGTATACAGTCAGTGTGTGGCCCAGAGAAGGACCTCGAATTCATAGAAGTTAAGCAGTGACATGTGGCAACATTGTGTGAAAAGACTAAGTCTGTGCTTAATTTAAAAGTGGTTCAGAAAATGGCATTAGGTAATTTTCAATGACCCAAAATGTTTGAATACTTCATCAGCAGTGATGAACTAAACCATGAAGGCAATTTTAACCCATCTGTAGAAATGATGTACAATGAACAGTATTACAAAATTAAGATAATTTGCTTATTTTTGCATCTAGATAAACATCAGTTTCTCTATTATAGACATTAATGAGGATAGACCCCAAGTCCACAGATAAAAAGACATTATAATTTATGTAATGATAATTATTGTTATTTTTAAATGGCTTTGTTTCATGTGAATAGTGTTGAGTTCTCTGTATGTGCAAACTTGTTGGACTTTGGATCATGCTTAAATGTTAATTATTGTGACATTTAAATGATTACTCATAGATGGCAAAATAATTTTGTCATTTTTAGTGTTTAATTCACTTATTTGTACTATAACTCATATGTTTATTTTAAATAATATTTTATTTTTTAATGAACAATAATCTATTCTGTTTTTCCTATGCACCTATTGGGGAAAATAGAGAAAATCACTCTTGAAACAGTTATGAATAGTCGATGAAACAAATTCCCATATGAGATACATACGTGACTCATTCTATACATTGAGTCCATTACCTCTCTTCCAGGAGAATATTTCATCATTAGTCTTCTATAATTATGGTTAGATCTTTGACATATTGATGAATTTTCTTCATGACCAAAAAGTTAGTCACTTCATGATCACACTTATGGAGATGAGTCTCTTCATACTTATCTAAGTTAATCTTTGGCACAGTCTGTTATCAGGAGGATACAAAAAGCCTTTAAAATATGGTGGTTTGTGACAGAAAATACATTTTATTGCCATTGTTTTCCAAAACTAATCCAGGCTCACCTACAATCTATTGTGAAGAACTGGAAGCAGACACAGATTTCCTAAGAAAGATAAAAAAGCAGTTCACTAAATTGATTTCTGTATATACACAAAAGCAACAATAAACATCCTCATCTTCATAGCTTATATTTATGCAATGTTTACTATTATGCCAGGCACTGTGCTAAGCACATTTCATTTCAAAGAATGTTCATCTTGCCTTACGGTGTTCACAGTGACCATAATCATTCTTCAGAATGCAATACACCAATATCTGTTGCAGAAGATGAAGTAGAAGGATTCTTTGGTGAATTTGATAAGATCAAAGGTGGTATATGTGGCAGTCAATGGAAATCATCACAACCTCTTCTAACATGGTAGTTTTTTCAATATTAGCAATTTGTATATGGTCAACAGAATGAAAGTCACACTTATTCTCAAGTTAGAAGAAAAGGCAAAGTTTAGATGACACTGAATAATTGTGCATCTTCACCTAAACTTATTTAAACATGATATGATCTATGAAAAAGGAGAAATGAACAAAAGTAAATATATTAATTTTCACTATTACTGATTTTTGGAAAGCTTAGCCCAAAATATTTTCTTTGGCCAGTAAGCCCCTGACCTTGACTTCCTTGCCACCACAAGTTGAGAGTTGCTCTCATTTATAAAACATTTTGATAGAACATCTTGAGCATTGCTCTCAAAGCCATAATCTTTCAAGTAGTGTGTGTTTCAGTGGGAAAAGAGCCCTGGATCTGAACTCAGGAAGCCTAAATTCAAATCTGAACTTAGTTATTTGCAACTTGTATGATACTGGATAAAACATTTCACTTCCTTTGACCTTCAGTTTCCTCATTAGTAAAACGGGGAAGGGATTTAGTTTAATTTACTTCAAAATGCCTTTCTCTGATCTAATATGATAGTGGGTAGAATTCAGGGAGTCGAAGACTAAACAAGTGAAGTAACTTAGACAGCATCACATAGATGGTAAATAGTAAACCTACATCTCTTGCTCCAAATCTGGTGTCCATGCCTGAACATATGGCTATTTTTCTCTTTCAATAGGTCTTTTAAAAATTGAAAAGAATTGTCTAGAATGACTAAGTGTAGTCCTAGTTGAAGGGAAAAAGATGGATGAAATAAAATGCTCTCTTAGGATGGATTTGTAATCCTTGGTTGAGGATATCTATTCATATGGGTTTTAGGGCCCATCTAGTCCAATCCCTTCATTCTGTAGTTGAAGATGCCTGTTAAGGCTCAGCAAATGTAAATGACTTGCCCTAGATCAGATTTTTCTGACTTCTCATCTCACATAGTATTCTATTCACCAATAACTTATCAAGTATTATTAAGCTGACTGAGAATTTAATGATGGGAATATTTTTCAGAAACAGATTAAACTTAATGGCTTCTGAAGTCTCTCCTAACTTCAAATTTTTAAAGCTTCTTAGTGCCTTTCTGCAAAAGCGTGTTCATCTTCCTCAGAATGACACTGAGAACATAGTTAATGCCCATCTAAGTAATTCTCTGTGTGATCCTAAAGGTAAATGGGACTGACTAAAATATTTGAAAATTTCTTCATGCTGATAAGAGTTTGAAATATTCTCTTTTGAGCAATCTTAAATAGTGTTTTCATTTTAAAATTGGGATAGTGGGTGATGACAGTGAGGGTAGTGGTGATAACAGTTTTTTGTATCTGTGTCAAAATGAGGGTAAGCATTTGCTTTCATGATAGGCTCCAGGAAAACCAATTCTAGCTACTGTCTGTTAGATTCCTTCTCTGGTTTTCTTCATTTCATCCAGTTAAGGAAGAATGAGGAAACTGCACACATGGCTGACTGTCTGCCATGAGCCCCTTCCAACTTTCTTAAACTCTGATGGCCCAGTTAATGTTTTAACATTTTAAATTCCTTTTTCTAATCACCTCTCCTCTGTAATCTGCAGTCATAGAGAAGACTCCTGCTGAAACATCTGGAGACTACTCAAGAAAGAACATTGAACTTGTTTCCCAGGAGATAAACACCAGGGTTCACATGCTATGCCTTTGGCACTGAGATATTTCTTTCTCTGGCCATTCTGGGTGGTTTCTGGGATAATTTCTTTCTTTATTGTAAGCTATACATTCTAAAGAGGTGTCAAATGATTCTCAGTCCTCAGTCACCACAGTGCTGCTCCTATCAAAGTCTTCCCCCTCCCCTAAATAACTGTCAGGAAAGCGATTGGAAATTTCTGGTTAAGCCATCAGCTAGCTGAGAAATCTGGAGAGGTTCAGATGTGGTTGACAATTGGCTGTACCAGAGGCTGTCTTGACCCATGCTTTCAGGAAAGCACTAAACCACCAGGGAATTTCAAATTAAGATGACAGTGAAGGACACCAATTCTGTAGCAGGAATTACATTGCAAATTTAAAAATACATCACAAGAAGCTGTGGTTTTGCTTTTGACTGCTTTTTGAGTAGAAAGCAAATTCGCTGCTATAAAATTTGCATGGATTCCCAGGTAATTCTTTCTATTTTAGTACCACACAAATAAAGATGATTTAAATAGCTTAGGCTAATACCATTTAATCTGAAAAAGCAATTTTATCATATGAGAGAGTTAAAGGGGGCTGATAAACTATATTAAAATGCAGATACATCACATGCATCATATATGAATTCTTTAGTAACTTTTCATAACAGGTCTTGAAGGAGTTTTTCATTTGCACTTTTGCTCTAACTCTACCTTACCATGCTGGCAAATTTAAAAAAAAAAAGAGAGATTTTTGTATTTATTTTTTCAGTTTGTTATTTTTAAGTTAAACATAAAAAACCTATTCTGCCTAATACTCTCCTCTGAAACTGAGAAAATTAAAAAAAAACACTCAAAAAGTAAATTCCTCAATATATTACTACATATTGTGGGGAAAGAATTTCCCCTGTCAACCATGTTTAAAAATGTAATTTCTTTATTTGATTTGAAGTTCATCACCTCTCACGAGAAATGAGTAGAGTGCTTTATCTTTATGTTGCTGGATTTGTGGCTTAATGTTTTGTTGAATAAATGGAAGTCTTACAAAATTACTTTTATCTATAAATGTTATCATTGTTTAAATTGCTTATGTAATTTTGTTTGCTTTACATCAATTGGATCATAAAAATTTTCCCAGGTTTTTTTTAATTTTTAATTTTGTAATTTTCTTATGGCAGAAAAATATGCTATTATATTCATGTGCTTTAATATAATTATTGATTCCTGAGCAGTATGATACCCTTTTAGTTTCTAATTTTTGGCTACAAAGAAAATAACCGATGCCAATATTTTTGAACGAATAGATACTTTCCTTCTTTCTTTAATTTCCTTGGGCTTTGAGTCTATTAGTAATATAGATGGATCAAAAGGAATGCACAGTTTGGTAACTTTCTGATTTCCAGAATGACTTTCAATTCATAGCTCTATCAATTGTGAAATAGTATGCCTATCCATTTTTTCATAGAACACAATTGTTATCTTTCTCTGCCTTTGTCAATTGATAGGTATGATTCAGAACTTCAATGTTGCTTTATATTGACCTTCTCTAATTGTTAGTGATTTGTAATGATTTTATATGATTGTCAATAACTTGAATTTCTTACCTCTTCCTGTTCCTAAGTTTTGACCTGTTATCTAATGGGACCTGGCTCTTAATCTTACAAATTTGTATCAGTTCTTTCTGTAGAGTGTGTGTGTGTGTGTGTGTGTGTGTGTGTGTGTGTGTGTGTGTGTACAGACAAAGAGAGAGAGGCAAAGAGATTGAGACAGACAGACAGACAGAGAGGGGCTTTTTCAGAGAAATTTGTTTCATAAATTTTTCTTTAATTTACTTCTCTTCTAATTTTTGTTACATTAAGATTTGTTGTGCAAAACTCTTACAATTTAATATAATAAAAATTGCCCATTTTACTTTGTCTAAACCTGTCTAATACTTACTTGGTCATGAATTCTTCCACTATCTATACATTCAAAATGCAATGTATATCCTTCTCCCCAAATTTGTTAATGATGGGATTTTTTACATATTGGTCATATATCCATTTGAAACTTATCCTGATATATGATATGACTTATAAATCTACACATAATTTCTGTCAGACTACTGTCTAGTTTTCCATGCAGATTTTGTCAGATCATCAGTCCTTCCTTCACTGACAGAGGTATTTGGGTTTATGAAACACTAGTTTGCTTCTAGATGCTATGTGCTTAATCTTTAATCTATTCCACTTTTGACTCTGTCTTTCTATCTCTCTCCTCATGTCTCTCTTCCCTTCTACCATTCTAATTGCTTTTATTCCATGATAATCTAATTAAATAACTATCTATTAAGTATTGTAAAAACTCTGTGAGGGCAGGGGCTATGTCTTATCCACATGTTGTTCCATTCACTTGCCTACATGTGGGTTGTTCAGTTGTTTTTCAACCATATCTGGCTCTTTATGACCCCATTTGGGATCCTTTTTGGCAAAGGTACTGGAGTGGTTTGCCATTTCCTTCTCCAGTTTGTCTTTTATATAAAGAGATGAAGGCCAAGAGGGTTAAATGATTTGCCCAGGATCACACAGCTAATAAGTGTCTGAGGCTAGATTTGAACTAATGAAGATAAGTCTTCCTGACTGGGACCAGTGCTCTATTTATTCACTGTATCTTCTGGCTGCCTATCATATACAAAGTAGAAGCTTAATAAAAATGAATTGAATCACTTAAATACTTATTATGTACACAGCTCTATGCTAGCTCTGTAGGTATAGATAGAGGTCCTGACCTCAAGAAGTTTACAATCTAGTGATATTACCTTAACTGGAATGTGTATAGATTTCCTAGTGAATACATTAGAAAGTACCTCCCTCACCTATCCGTTTGCATCAATGTATTCACTGTTGATTCTCTAAGACCAGTCAAAATATGACACAGTATCAATTTTGTTATTTCTCCTATCCATTTCAAATGTTCATTTTCTTTTCTTTGATTCTAAAATAGTTTTGCTCAGTCTCATTAATTGGATTCCTTGATACCCCTACCTGGATAAAAAATCCTTTATACTCTGCTTGCCTTTCTTACCTTAATTGACTCTGATATGCTCAACCTTATTTGCAGAGACCTGTGATATCAACTGAACATACATATTTCTTTCAGTGAACAATTCTCTTGATTTTATTTTTGTCCTCTTATTAAACCAATGCCAGACCTACCTGTCTATACCTTCCTGGTCCTGGCTTCTTTAGAATCTGTTCATTTACTAGAAGTAACAGGGTACGACTTTGATCATTTAATCTAAAATTAGGGAAAAGGACAAAAATTTTAAAAATGGCTATATTTGGATTTTGAATTTCTATCTGTTCAGCAGTCTTATATTAGAGTGTTGGCAGAGCAAAATTCTGATTTGAATGAATGTTTTTTTCCATTCTACTAGTGAATCTCTTACTCATGATTTGGGTTGATTTTCCATGAAAGATAATGGAGGTTTTTATGTACTATTCTTCTAATCTCCATTTTGCTGCAAATGTAAATTGTTAACCCATGAAAATGAAACTATGCAGAATGATCTAATTGACTCATACAGGTATTGAATCTAAGACCTTAGCTAATGTCAACCAATAGCCAATTCTTTTGAATACCTTTGTTCAGGGAAAGAGTTATCAGGTTTGAACAAAAGAAAAGAGATTATATGGAGGGTTATTTCAGCAATAAGTAATAAGAACAACAATAACAGACTCTACCTAGCATTTTAAGATTTACTAAGAACTTCACAAATATCTCATTTTACCCACACCACTGCCCTGGAAGGTATATTCTATTATTATCTTCATTTTACACATGAGGAAATTGAGGTAGACAGAGGTTAAGTCACTTGTCCAGTGTCATAGACCTAGCAAATATCTGAGGCCAGATTTCATTTTAGCCCTACAAGATATTTTATGATTATGCTATCCATCTTCAAGTATTTACTAAATTATTATGTTCTTGATACTATACTAGATAAAGTGAAAAGGCAAAGATGAAAGAACTCCACTCCTTTAGAAACATATTCTAGAAAGCTAAATAATATGTACACATATCAATATGTACAACATAAATACAAAATAAAGACAAAGTAATCTTGAATAGATACAAAATAATTAATGGATCAATGTTAATTTGGAGAAAGATCTGTTTTTCAATTCACATTCCAATATTTTACTATGTACCACCATTGGTCCAATCACAATCTACAATCTCTAGTTTCCTTAATCATAAATTGTATGACCAGGCCCTCAGAGTTGTTGAAAGAAACATGCTTTCTTAATTTTAAAGTGCTATAGAAAGGTGAATTAATGAAGAATGACATACAAAGGACACTGAGTAGGATGAATACAAAATAAGAACTTATTTATAAACAAGAAAATTGAACCAAACACTGAGAACCAAAGAGAAAGGTTATCTATTCCTTATTTAATAACACAATACACATTTTCAGGATCTATTTCTAAGGAATTTCCTTTGTCCATGTGAAGAAGGCAACTGATGCAATATAAATGACTGAACCACCAAATAATCTGTTAAATGTGAAGAACAAAAATACTATAGAGAAATACAATATGTAGATAAAATTAGAGTTTAGATTAGTTGATAGAAAATTAATCTTGGTGTCAGGAGGTTTGAACCCACCTCAGATACATACTAGCTTACTTATTTTTAGCCCTAGTTCATCTGTAAATGGGTATAATAAGGGCAATTATTGCACAGGGTTTTTGTGAAGAGCAATTGAGATTTTATATATATATATATATATATATATATATATATATATATAATTTAACAAACTACAAATAACTACATACATTTATCTACTACCATTAGAATGACCACTAAAGCCTTAGTCAATTAACCAATTATAAACCTGATTAGCATACATCAGTGTCAGTAAAATATCTCTTTATTTTCTATTTGCAGTAGCTTTTATTACATGAATGATAGAACATTTATCACTCTCATTGAAATATTATTACATAATCTCTTCAGTATCATTTTCCATTGTTCATTTTCAATGACTAGTGCTTTAAAATTTTCCCATTGCTCTTGCCTGGCTTCCTAAAAAAACAAAAAGCTCCCTCTTTCTCACTAGTATTCAAATATCTCCTCTATTTCCTTGGCTAACCTCTACTTGGAATTATTTATCCCTAGATTGACAGAGAATATAAAAAGGTGATATTTCTGATTGTCGCTGATTATTTTTCCATTCCTGAACATGACATCTATCTTTAACTTTATCAGCATTAATTTTTCTGTCCTTAGTTGCTTATATAACATTTCTAATATAATATTATGAAGAATTTTCAATTACATTCAGTTGGCTTCCTTTTCAAGATTGTTTTAATATTTTAAAGAAAGTATAGACCTGCTATCGACTTCTGTCACACACACAAACAATGCTTTTTTAATTGATTTTTTGTTTGTTTGTTTACTATCTTTCTGCCATTTTTGTGCCCTCATTTTTCTATTTGGATATTGACATCTGATGAAAATTTTACTGAAGTGGTATTACATAAAAAGCAGCTTTTTCCTTACTAACTTAGTAAATCTATATACTTATCAAGGGATTTTGATGTCTTGAAAATGTGTGCAACTAGTTACTTAAGGCATTTACATTATTAAATTGTTTTCAAATGTCCAGCTAGACTGGCAAATGAAGCAATTAATCCTGGATTCAATATCTTTGTTGGAGCAGCAGTAAGGTGTAATTGAAATCCACAGGACTTGGAATTGAGTACAAGTTCCCCTTTGGACACTTGGTATGTTTCTATTGGGACATAATTTACCTTCTCTTATCCTTAGTTTCTTTATCTACAAAATAGATTTAATAATGTTCATATTATAGAGTTCTTAGATTACTCTGAAGATTTGAAGAGAGAGTATGTAAAACACTTAATAAACCTTAAAATTCTTTAAATATTAGCCATTATTGTTACACATTATTACACAATGTGACATGGCTACTCACTGAGCTGGTAGTGACCAATTCTTCAGTAAGATGGAGGACTATCAGACTTTAATCTGTTCTGCAACTGGGTACTATGCAACATTGAGCCCTATTATCTACCTTGTCTTTGGTCTCTCTAGATGTCTGAGTATTGCTACCCCATCTACAGTTATAGCTTTAAGGATGTGGGGTCCCTTCATTTGCTCTGAAACCACATCTTCTTATATTTGCTGTTTCTCTTAGAGTAAGCTTATTGAAAGTAGTGCCTGTGAGTCTTTCTTCTCTGTATTCCTGATTCCTGGTACATTTTGTTGTGTTACTGTTTTGGGTATATCCAACTCTTTATGACCTCATTTGGGGTTTTCTTGGCAAAGATACTGAACTAGTTTGCCATTTCTTTATCCAACTCATTTGAAAGACAGGGAAACTGAGGCAAATAGGGTTAAGTGACTTGCCAAGGGACACAAATGTAAATATTGAAATTTCTCAGACTTGTGAATGTTAAAAATTTCCACATTGAGGAATCCTCTATTGGAACAAATTCCCTACTGGGAAACATTCCCCATTTTGATGTGAGAACTCACCAGGATCAGAAATGGGAGGACCTCTACTCCACCCGTACTTAAGACTGCTTTAGGGGAGAAAACTCCTTGCTAAACAATGAAAATACTTGGACCCATGCTTATAATAAGGCAAGGAGTTCTTTGAGCCATGCCTATTTTTTAGAATTGATACAATGAGATGCTAGGTACCTAAAAGGGTCAGGCAAGTTTTCTCTTAATGAGATTAGTTGACTCAGCTGTGTTTTCACTGGTTCAGACTTGCTGAGGAGATTAGTCAACTTAGCAGCAATTCAGATGGGCAGTCCTTTGGAAAACGTCTGCAGTGATTGGTAGATGTAAGGACTTAGGGGAGGTGACATAGGAGGAAAAACCCCTATATAAGAAAAAGCAGAATCTCTTGAGAAAAAATCCTTTTGGAGGATCTCTGATGAGGATTGCTTGGGAAGAATCTCTTGAGAGAGGCTCTGGAGAGAGGCCCTTTGGAACAGTCTCTGGCTGGAACTCTCTCTGGTGAAGTCAGCTGAGATGGAGCTGGCCTAGTGTCACTAGAATCCTTGCTTAGACAGACCATGTGGATAGTGTTAAAAGACTGACTGACTGATCTCTCTCTCTTAAGACTCAGGTCTAGGCCATGTTGGCTTAAGGCCCTTCATACTTATTTCCTTTTTCTCTCTTTCTCTCTTTTCTTTAATTCCACATTTGTATTAATTAAAATCTCAATAAAACCCAGTTGACTTGGGTATTTGAATAATTGGGAATATTTCCCTGGCAACCACCTTATATTTGATTTAAAAACCAAGACACTGTAGTGAAACATATTTTCTGCGGTCAAATTTACTCACCCTCTCTTATATCTATCACAATTTATATATTCCACCATTTTAACTCACTACAGTTTACAACATCACTCTTTTAACTGTTACAGTTTAAGGCCTTCAACCACTTTAAATCTAACACAAAGTGTCTGAGGTCGGATTTGAACATGTCTTTCTGGCTCCACATCCAATGCTTTATCTATTGTGCCACCTACTGGTCAAGCTTGGCACATAGTAAATACTTAATGAGTGTTTCTTAGTTTCTTTCCATCTTTATGAATATATTTTGTTTTTTATAAGAGGATTAATAATTTGAATATAACCATTGCTCCCCATACTGACAAATTATTTGCATTTCCAAGGGGAAACATCCCCTGAGACTCTGAGAAAGAGCAGATAACAGATTACCCCTGTTTAAGAACTTCATCTTTTCTGCAATACCATATGCAAAATCCTTCAAAATATCCTACTCTCTTTGAAGTATTCTAAATCATAAGAAAGCAAAAAACAGGACAATAGAGTTGTCAAATAAAATGTGTAAATTCTGTTTTATCTGTCTGTCTGTCTCTCTCTATATGTAGGTATGTATGTATGTATATTTCTCTTGTAATTATGCCATCTCACTAAAACCCAGTGGTCAGATTTTTCAGAAAGACATATACTGAAAAGTCTCTTTATGTTTGAATGAACACTCATGGAACCTTAGGGTTGAAAAGGAACTTTGAGGTCATTTTGTCTAATTATCCACCCCCCTAATAAAGAATCCCTTCCATCACATCATCCCTAATCATGAAGCTCTGAATGTTTCTCCAGGCAGGCAGCTCAGTACTTTACAAAGGAGACCATTCAAGTTTTTGAACAGTTCTAATTTAGAAAATCTTAGTCTTAATGTCAGAAGGAAATTTAGATGTCATCTAGTTCAATTTGCAATTCAGTGAATGAATCCCTTCTACAATATACTACAGCCTTTGCTTAAAACCCCACCAACGACAGAGACATGAGAGCCTCAAAAGAGAGCCCATCCCATAATTCATAAATAAATGAGTCTAAGTCTAACCTTCTGTAAATTTGATCATTTGTTCCCAGTAACTGAACTGAATGTTTAATCTTTCTTCCATATATTAGTGCTTTGAATATATGAAAACAGTGATGTTTTCATTAAAACATCTCCAGGTCAATTATCTCCAATTCTTTTAATTGGTTCAAATATGTCATGATTTTGAGCTTGTTTAAATCAACTTGGTTGTACCCTACAAAATGTATCTCCTAAAATGTGATACCCAGAATTGTTTGAAATACTTCTTCACCAGTAATCTGACAAGTTAATAATCTCTGCTATTTTTGTCAATTATTTCATACCAGATTACATTAGCATTCTTGGAAGCCATGTCCAGCTCTTGACTCATATTGAACTTCTAGTCAAATAAAAACTAAACCATTTTCATCTGAACTACTGTCTAAATCTAGATAATCACACTCAGAGAGACAGTGCATTGATGTATGAAATCAGGAACATAGTGGCAACTGCAAATAGCTCTATAAAACATTCTGTCTGGTCTTTCTTCTGCTCTGAAGCTGGATTTAAGAAGCATATAAAAGCAGGAAAGCCCATGTTTCTGGACTTCAGAGACATATGAAACCTGCTCACAGAAACCCTAGTTCACCACTTTTAACTGTTTAGCCCTAACTCCCCTATTCTGGGTTGTTATTTCTTGAGAGGAAGGAGAAGGCAAACTTTTATAGCACCATATATTCCATTTGTGAATCTGATCACACCAAGTTTCAATGATCCCTTCTTTTATCCTTCTATACCTTGGTGGACCAGGATAGGCTGAAAGATTCCTGTTCATGTTCTTCCATAGATTCTCCTCAGAGGATGCACCCCATGTATGAGAGGTCTTCCTCTAAGTCTTTTTATATTTTGTGAACATCTGTGGACCACTTGGGCTGTCTAACTTTTATATTTCAATCTTGCTATAAAGATAGCCCCTCTCTTTTTCCTTTTTATATATTCCTCAATAATATCTCTTATGGTTCTGCCTAGATGATGTAATGTAGTGGAAATAGGTTATAACCTCCTTGTCTCCAGCACTAGGAGAATAAATTTACCTCTTTCTGTTAGAAACTTTAGTTCTGATTATCCAAACCATTATATTTTTCCATAGTGCATGGGTTTATCAATGGTTACTTTCTTGGATTTTTTTCCAAATGAATTGCTAAGCATCTCTACTTCTATTCTTCTCACATAGGAATACACCCTTTGCCACAACGAATCTCAAAGTGTTCATAGTGACCTTGGATTTCCCCAAGAACCTTTCAATGAGTCCACAAAATCAAAGTATTTTCAAATTAATATTGATTTTTTAATTTCTAATATGAAAACTTGACACATATAACCCATACAAACAAAAATCTATTTGGGTGGTTCTATAATACTTTTTACATGTGGAAAGGAGGTGGCAGCTAGATGGAATTGAGAGCCAGGGTTAGAGGTGGGAGGTCCTGGGTTCAAATTTGACCTTGGACCTTTCCTGGCTGAATGATCCTGAGCAAGTCAGTTAGATCCTATTGCCTAACTCTTACCACTCTTCTGCCTTGGAATTAATATACAGTACTGTTTCTAAGATGGAAGGCAAGGGTTTAACAAAATAGGAAGGGATTCTGAGATCAAAATATTTGAGAACTACTGCCTTTGACATCTGTTTTGATATATTTGCATATATATGTACATGCCTATATATATGTGTGTGTATATATGTGTTTAGATGTGTATACACATCTGTCATTGGTGGGGTTTTAAGTTTAACAGAAAATTCTATGTATATATATGCTATTTATATATAATATATCATTTGTATATATTTTGTGCATATATGTATATAGTGTGTGTTGGTGCTACTCTTTTTTTTTTTAAGTTTAAAATCCCTTGGATTATTTTGTAAGCCTAGGCAAATATATTTTGACCAGATCTCCATAGGTCCCTGCTTTTCCAAGAATTAATCACATTTAGGAGCTGTTAGGCAACACAGTGCATAGAGTGTCAAGCCTGCATTTGGGAGGATCTGAGTTCAAATTTAGCCTCAGGGTGTGTGACCCTGGACAAATTACTTACCCCTGATTGCCTAGCTCTTGCCACTCTTCTGTCTTAGAATTGATACTAAGACAGAATGTAAGGGTTGAGAAAAAAATTAATAGCATCTAACTTTTGAACTGTGTTCTTATAAATCCTATTACTATTCTCAGATATCCATTTATTAATAAGATATTCTTTTATAAAATATTCATGTCTCTAAAAATCTCCACCTCATTTGATAGCAATGATGCAGATACCAAGAATACCTCAGAAGCTTTCAGTTTCTTAGCTAGGACTTCATAATCATGTTTGTTTGTTTTTTTAAATTCTGAAATGATCCCTTCCATGATAGCTGAAGACATGAGTGTGTTGGTAGAGGGAGAATAAGATCCTGTGAGACCCTGAGGCAAAATTGTCAAGCTGTGGGGAATCTGGTTACTTGAGTGACTTTATTTGCATTTTCCCTTTGTTGTGTGGAACCTGAGAAGATCTTGTCCTAGTTGGCAAACTGCCTAAAGTTTTAGGCATAAAGTAAGAGGAAGGCACAGAGTTTACTTAGGAAAAAAGCAAACACAGTTAACTGGATTTTTGATGACAACTCTAAGCCACGAGGCCAGTGGCCTTGTCTCTTTCACTTTTAAAACCTTTCCTTAATCTTAGATAAATCTTTGTTAGAAGTTGCCCAACTTTTGATAGTACCAGTTCAAAACTATGTTCCTCAGCAGTTGACATTTTTGAACATAAATGAAAGTCTTTTTACTAATTTCCATTATTTTTCATCTTGTTAGATTTTTCCCATCTTTGTGCTTTGCCAATACCTTTCTGAATCCTGGTCCTTTCATATAGTCCACTGGAGATCTGATAGATTTGCTTCCCATCATTATTTAAAACATTTTTGAAAATACTGGTAAAGACATCATCTGTGATATGGTCTATCATATGGTCCCCTCAATTTTCCCATATGAACTTTTGCCAAACAATAGCATTCCTTTTAAAATATTTTTATTTTAAAATATTTTCCATGTTACAAGATTCATTTTCTTTCTCTCCCTGTCCCCCCCCCACCTCCACCCTCTCAAAGCAGACAAGCTATTCCATTGGATTGTAACTGTATGTCTATCCAATACTTGCACCTTTGATAACTTTTGAAACTAAAACTTTACATACATGTATATTAAATTAAAATTTAGTTTTGCTCTGTTATTATTTCCTAAGGTTTTCCTGAAATCTAATTGTACAAAACCCACTAAATTTCCAAATGCCGAACTAAGAAATGCCATTTACTTTCTCCAAACCATCTTAGTTCAATATGACATTTTCAAAGCAATTTTTCCTGGACCACTAAACATATTAGCTAATTGTAGAGTGCCTTTACGTCCATGACAATCATATCTTCTCATTTACATTTGTTACAATTTTTCAAAGCATGTCTTGCCACTGTTTGTCAGATGCAATTTATGCCAGATTTCCCACCTTTTTAATGGTAGAATTAATTTTATTAAAGACATTTAAATCCAAGTACAGCAACTGCAATTTTATGGTACAAATACATGCTTTATCTTATTCAATTTTTTTCTGTTGAGGTTTCCTCTTTCTCTTGGGAGACTTATTTAAACTTACTTTTTGGTCTATAACCTATGTACTCTAACATATATTCATTGTTACTTAATTGTTTTCTTTTTCACCTCTTGAAAACCTCTGTGGTCCATTGTCATCATGTCAACACTATCAATACTTGAAAAGACCATAAGTCAGAGTTTTCCATGAAGTATGGAAAGTATGAAGGTGAACATAATCTCTATATTCAAGAAACTTACTATCTGAACAATCCATCACATGAAATGAAAGATAATAATTAATAGAACACCCAAATGAATATAATTTTATCAGTTTGAATCAGGGATCTGTAAACTTTAAAAATATTTATAACTGTATTCTGACATAGTGAGTCTCCATTGCATTCCTGTATGTTTTACTTTTCACATTTAAAATATTATATTAAGGAATCCATAGTCTTTAATATATTGCTAAAGGGGGAAACATTAAGAAACCCCGAGTTATACATAACTGCAGGAGTATGACAGGAAATAGGCATGTGAATTAGCTCATGGCATTTTTAGAAATGCAGATTATCAGCAATGTGAAGATGCCTAGAGATCATCTTGACCTTAAAGATCTCCAACCTCATCAGTTTCTAGATAAGGAAAAGGACTCTGAGAAATCACAAAGTGGCAGGACTTGGTCTCAAACCCAGGCCTTCAGACTCTAAATAAATTCTTTTTCCTACCTCATCTTATCGTCCACCTAGTCAGAAACATTTTTATGGTGAGGTATGTTCAGACTCTACTTAGGAATAGTATGATGCATTTGAAGGCACAGGCAGAGACAGAAGTCTTGGGTTCAGATCACATTGTCCTCTCCTACTTGTGTAACTGGGCAAATCACAAAATCTTTAGGTCCTTAGTTAAATCATCTTTATCATCTTTAAGGTCCTTCCAACACTTAAAATCAATTAAAGCACGAAGATATTTGAGTCTACATCCAGGAAAAAGTCCTTGGTGGTGGAAATCAATAAGAGAAGGTGCAGCAATTAGTGTAATTATCTTACTCATGGGTCACAGTTTGAATTGTCAAATGTATAGAACAAAATTCTCTGAAGATATTCATGAGGGAAAGCAAAGGAATCTACCCCATCCACATTAGCTGAATAATTATCTATTTTCTGCCTTTAGTGATTATTTACTGTTTTGTGTGTTTGTTTCCAAAAAGTGGGTGATTAATGATTCAATTCAATTACACAAACATTTATTGTGCTCTCCATATGATGCTGGTCCTGGAGAGAGAGAGAGAGAGAGAGAGAGAGAGAGAGAGAGAGAGAGAGAGAGAGAGAGAGAGAGAGAGAGAGAGAGAGAGAGAGAGAAAGGCAGAGACAGAGACAGAGACAGAGAGACAGAGACAGAGACAAAAAGAATATTCCATGTCTCCCAGTGACTAATTAATAAATTTAAAATATAATAGAAAATTAGATGGGGCCCAGAAAGTGAATATTCTAGTTACTTACACTTCAGGAGGCACTGTAGTAGGATAAAATTAGATTATTACCTATCATGGGAATGTAGATTTAGAGTTAGAAAGGATTTTAGAGGTCATGTAGTTCAATTCCTTTATTTCACAAATGAGGAAACTGAGGTCTGAAGATGTTAAGTGATAGTCTTTATGGGATACTTCTTGAGGCTCTTTTTGTATGTGTGCTTTGTATGTGGTTATGATCCCTCTTACTTTTATCAAAGTTTAGTCATATTTAGAAGGTTAAAAAAAAAACACGTTTTTTTCAAGTTCATTCCATAGTCATTTCCTGAGTTGGTGACTGATTAGACAGTTTGTTTTCCTAAGTCTGACTGCCAGTGTGGAATGCTTTGGTAGGGTGACTGGAAGTGAGGGACAATTCCTTTTGGCAGAGGCTCTTATTTACAGTTTTTACTGGAGGTTAGCCAGCCAGGAAGCTAGATCAGGGCAGATTCAAGGAATGGGCAATATAGGAAACATGCATGAAATTACTACCATGAACTGCCTTCAAAGTATTGTTCTGATTGTCTAAAAATATACAAACATACCTTACTGAAATGATTTCATCCATTTGGGGATTTCCTCCCAAGCCATGTCAATATTATAAAAAAATGACCACCATTTAGCAACAATCCACTCTAAAGCTTTGCCAAAATTTTTCATAAATGTGTATGTGTTTGGCTGGTCAAATGTGGTGGAAAATTACCCTTAGAGTTTTGAGTGCTGATCTATCATTTTCCCAAGACACAATATTTATCATCGCTACCCTTTACTTGAAATGTACTTTCCCCCCTTAAACCTTCTGAAGGATATTTATTAAATATGTCTTTAACTTTCTATCTATCTATCTATCTATCTATCTATCTATCTATCTATCTATCTATCTATCCATCTGTCAGTCTGTGTCTATCAATGTGTATCTGTCTCTGTGTCTTTCTTTCCTTCTTTCTTTCTTTCTTTCTTTCTTTCTTTCCTTCTTTCTTTCTTTCTTTCTTTCTTTCTTTCTTTCTTTCTTTCTTTCTTTCTTTCTTTCTTTCTTTCTTTCTTTCTTTCTTTCTTTCTTTCTTTCTTTCTTTCTTTCTTTCTTTCTTTCTTTCTTTCTTTCTTTCTTTCTTTCTTTCTTTCTTTCTTCCTTCCTTCCTTCCTTCTTTCTTTCTTTCTTTCTTTCTTTCTTTCTTTCTTTCTTTCTTTCTTTCTTTCTTTCTTTCTTTCTTTCTTTCTTTCTTTCTTTCTTTCTTTCTTTCTTTCTTTCTTTCTTTCTTTCTTTCTTTCTTTCTTTCTTTCTTTCTTTCTTTCTTTCTTTCTTTTTTCCATGGAATATAGATGAAGGCACTTGCAAAATATTACAGCTTCCCTATTAGGAGAGGCCCATACAGAAGGATATTTTCAATTCCTAGGAGGAGGAACTGGTGTCCTCGAGTGATTTCTGTTCTGCTTTTCTTGGATGCTATTGCTTTAGGGTTATCTATTACCTGCAAGATCAATTGTTTATCACGAAATAGATCATCTCATGATAGAAGCAGAGCTGACACAATGTTATACGGGAGGCATTTGGTCCAGTGGCACACAACATGTGGTTTGTCCTCTCTGACTACCAACTTCATTAAATTTCTTTGTGGTAGGTAGTTCAGTGAAATCAATAGGGTATTCGACTGGACTTCTTACTGAGTAGGGGACATAAATTACAGGCAATGGCCACTTTTCTGCTAACCAAAAAGAGTTATATAGTAACAATAGGGCTAACATGTAGCTTCAAATTCCGTTCTTAAAATTCAGCTCACTGTTTAACAACAAAAAAGTGCTTTCTCAGAAACACTCTTAAATTGCTCTTCCATTCTGCTTCTACTCCCAGGAAAATGACTAATAGACCAAAGTAAAGTAGATAAATGTGGACTTTTTAGTTTCCTCTCATGATGAATGTTGCCTAAGGTTGAGCAATCAGGTAAAGAAGGACTAAGAAAATGTAATGCAGCAGCTTGGAACTGGAAATCTAATGAACATGCTAAATTCCCCAAGGCCAGGACTACAAAGCCTAAATGAAGTAAATGGAAGGCCTCACTGCTCCCTCCCTCCTTCCTTCTCATGGAAAGCTATTCAACAAGGAGAAAGAAGAGTATAATGGATAAGGCACTGGAATGGACTGCGTCAGGAGGCTAGACTTTTGGTTCTTGATCTGGCTAGCAATGATCTTTATGGCTTTGAGCAATTAATTTGAGTCTCTAGATCTGTTATCTTATTTGCAATGAGAGGATTAGACAACAGAGGCTCTGAGGTCATTGAAAGATCAAAATTGCTGATAATATAATTGATGCTTAGTGGTTTTTGGATGAAGGGACCAGGCTCACTTAGGTCATGTTTCTGCCACTCAGTGACTCCTTTAAGTGACATATCAAATCACTTGATCTCTCAGAGCCCCTGACAACTCTCTAAGACTCTATGCTACAGAATAGATGAATGGCATCAGTGGAATGGATGAGATCTTATGATCTTAAGAGTTATAGAAAACTCTGAGGTCACAAATATACCAAATTACCAACATAATAACTGATCCACACCAAAATGACATTCAAAAAATGTTAGGGGGGAAATTCAGAATTTATCTTAATCTAGTAGACTGACATCCTAAATAGGTTTGAAATCACTTACTGATTACACATTTTCCCAGTTTGTTTGGCATAAGTTTTTTTTTCATTTCAGGAATATTTTAAAAATAGAATAAGAATTTTCAATTGTTTTTAATAATTCTATCCTTTTCTATGCCATTTTGAGAGATACATCTTTCATGAAACTCTACAAAGGAAGAAAAGGACTCATCCAATCAGAGGTTATGAGTTACCCTTGGGCCATGTGCATTCTCCAAGACTGTATATCCATAGGAGAACAAGTCTTAGATTTTGAGGGGATATTGTACCACCTGATATTATTTTTATCTTAGTAAATATGCCTTTCTAAAATCTAATTAATTCTGTTTGTCTGACATTCATTATGAAGTATGCTATCTAGTGACTAGTTAGAAATAATTTCTGATATTCTTGCCCACCAACCTTTTTCCAGTGTACACAGAACTCTAAAAAGAGAACTAGTCAGTTTCCTTCTGGGGACTCAACTTACCAGTGTGAGTGTGAATTAGGAATCAACCTCAGATTTGGTGCAATACTAGTGTCAGTCTAGTTGAGTTAGAGAAGTTCATTCCCCAAAAGCTGACCATCAATTGGTGTTTTTGGTAAATAGCATTTCATAAAAACTGGAAGTCATTTGTCTCCAAATGTTTTTCCCCATCACATATTTCCTATAAGTAAGAATTATTTTGGTAGGCACCATTAGGTGACACAGTGGATAGAGTGCCAGGACTAGAGTCAGGAAGACTCACCTTCTGGAGTTCAAACTGACCTCAGATATTTACTAGTTGTGTGACGTCTAGGCTAATTGGTTCACCCTCATTCCTCAGTTTCCTTAACCATAAAATGAGCTAGAGAAGGAAATGGCTAACTACTCCAGTACCTTTACCAATAAAACCCCAAATAGGGCCATGAAGTGATGGACATAACTGAAAAGAACAGACCGACAAAAAGCATATTGCTTTATATGTTATACATGTATACTACCATACCAATATAATATGTACATTATAAGAATACATATAGAAAGATATGATTAAGCTAGGTTGATCTGAGGTTCATTTATTATGTTGCCTTTGAAATACAGAGCTATGCATACTATGATAACTATGCTGGGCTATATATTTAAGGTGTGCTTAAAAATAGGTTTATATGGAATTTTGTCTTTCCTTTCACTCACCCATAGGTAATAAAGCAAGTAAAGTTCTCCAAGTAGTTTCTTTTCTTTAAGAAATCTTGCTTTTCATATAGGACAAAAAGGGCCTTTCCTCAAAATAATAAACAGTATATATCTAAAACCATCAGCAAACATCATCTGCAATGGGGATAAAGTAGAAGCCTTCCCAATAAGATCAGGAGTGAAACAAGAATGCCTATTATCACCTCTATTATTTAACATTGTACTAGAAACAATTAGAAAAGAAAAAGAAGTTGAAGGGATCAAAGTAGGCAATGATAAAACTAAACTATCACTCTTTGCAGATGACATGATGGTATACCTAGGTAATCCAAGAATATCAACTAAAAAACTATT
This sequence comes from Monodelphis domestica, assembly GCF_027887165.1. Lineage (NCBI taxonomy): Eukaryota > Metazoa > Chordata > Mammalia > Didelphimorphia > Didelphidae > Monodelphis > Monodelphis domestica. The sequence goes on along the minus strand of NC_077228.1, from coordinate 101,079,782 downwards.
AGTATTAATCAATAACTTTAACAAATTTGCAGCATACAAAACCCCACAAAAATCATTAACATTTCTATATATTTCCAACAAAACCCCACAGCAAGAGTTAGAAAGAGAAATTATTCTAGGCAAGATAAAATACTGGAGAATCTACTTGTCAAGAAAAATTTAACATCTTTATGAACATAATTATAAAACACTTTTCATACAAAAATACTAGATCTAAACAACTGGAAAAATGTCAATTGCTCATGGGTAGGACAAGCCAATATAGTAAAAATGACAATCCTATCTAAGTTAATTTTCTTATTCAGTGCTATATCTGTCAAACTACCAAAACACTTTTTTATAGAATTAGAAAAAATATTACAAAGTTCATTTGGAAGAAGAAAAGATCAATAATATCAAGAGTGGATTTGGGAAGGGTGGAATATCAAGGGAGAAAGAATTTGAAGTCAATGGCATCTAGGGTTCTCTCCAGCCCCAAATCTATATCATATATCTTGACTCTGTGGCTTGGTACTGGGTTGTGTCTCATGTCTGGATGTGAATTAGCTTTATATTTCTGCCCCTTAGAACCCAACATTTCCTCTAAAATTCATTTCACTTACTACTTTCTTCTTGAATTAATTCCTGATTCCAACAGCTGTTACTATTTCTTTTCTCCCCTCCTAAATGTCTTGTTATGATTATGTTTTGGTTTTATATGTAACCAGACTTTTCCCCCAAGCCTGGTACATTTTACATTCTGCTGTTTAGGTAGGACTCTGGATTGATGTAGAGAATGCTGCCACAAGATAATATACTTATGTGAGGTTAGAAATGGCAAAAGAGTTTTCAGAGAGGAAAGTCATTCTTTTTTTTTTAACCCTTACCTTCCATCTTGGAATCAATACTGTGTATTGGCTCTAAGGCAGAAGAGGGTTAAGGGCTAGGCAATGGGGGTTAAGTGACTTGCTCAGGGTCACACAGCTAGGAAGTGTCTGAGGCCAGATTTGAACCTAGGACCTCCCAGTTCTAGGCCTGTCTCTCAATCCACTGAGCCACCCAACTGCCCCCATTCTTTTTTTTTAATTTGAGAGACTCTTATGATTCAAGACTCTATGTAGGACTTACACTAGACATATGGAGAATGAGAGAAAAAATACTGAAAGCTATGGATATATAGAGGAGGCTGGGTCCTTGACACCACTCTGATTTCCAAGTTTGCCTTCCAAGAGATTTTTCTTGTTGGGTAGAATACAGACACCTCTTTTCATTGAGCTCCATAGAAAGGCCTCATTACTCTTATTTCCCCCCAATGTTTTTAATCTGTATAATCCCTCTAATTCTTGTTTGCAATTTACATCAATGTATTTACTAGGTACTTATTATTTGTGATGGACTTTTGTGTTGTCAGAATTTGTTGAGCAAGTGCCAAATCAGTGGTTATAAGCTAGAGATAACTCTACCCAACCTTTAATCAAATAATAATGAATGTGATCAGGGAACTGATTGAAGTCATGCCCCTAAACCAGTAATATGCTTTGAGGAAGGGAACAGAAAGAGATGATTTTCTTCTAGGGTCTCTGTTACAGTTGATGTACACAGCAGTAAGCCTTGTGGTCCTTCTCCTGCTCTCTTCAAGGCAGAAATTGTAGGCACCAATGAAAGGCAAGATTCCAGAGATAAGTATAAATGCCTCCTCAAATTACATTTAGACACCAGGTCTAGATATACATATTCTACATGAATAGCATGCATTTTAACTGCACACGGACTTCTCCCTCTACTTCTGACCTGGAGCTCCACTTCCCACATCCAGCATCACCGTGGCTTCTAACTGGTGAGTATTTACCTCATCTTTTCCAGATCCAAACTCACCAAACCATCTCCATGCCATCCCACACCATCCATTCCCTTCCTCTTTCCTCCAACTCTGACTCTAGTTTTAAATCAACTCTGACATTTTTAGAAAAGATACATCAATTTCATTATATATCTAAACCTACTCTCTGAATCTACCCTTCTCTCTGATTTCCCTATCTAGAATATTCATTCTGGTCAATGTATTTATTCCCCATTAGACTATAAGTTCCTTGAAGGCAAGTATTGTTTTGTTCACTTTTGTTTGTTTCTCTAGTATTTATCACAGTTTGTGGTACATAATAAGGTTTCGTAAATTCATTTCATTCCTTAATTCTATAATTTATTTATGTACTTGTTGTATTCCTTAACAGAATATAAGCTCAATAAAGTTAGTTTCACTTTTATTTTTATATCTGAGAGCCTAGCACAGTGGGACACATTTTAGATGATTAAGAATCCCAAGGTGATTGATTAATTGATTGATTGATTGATTGTCACTTTCCTCTAGCCCAGTGGGCTCATTGCTTTAACCTGGCTTAACTCAGCAGCTACTCCATGTGTTCTATAAACTGCACACCTCCAGTTCCATTGATGTAAACTCTCTGTTTCTCAAAGCCACCCCTTAACTGCCTGGCCCCAATTAGGCCACTGGAGTCTTGACCCACGTCAGTCCAGGTACCTGGATCATCCTGAATCTGTAGCTATCCAAACCATAAAGGGAAGTAGAGAGAGAAAGGAAGCTGCCTGTTCTCCTCTTATGTTCCCCATAACTTCCTTGGGATCTACTGACATTTCAGCCCCTCCCTCCCCAGTTGCTAAATTCTACTCAGTTATCAAAGCCTTTTACAACGAATGCAACATCTAGGTCCTGTCTCAGCTCTCACTTTAGAAAGAACTAGCTGCAGTCCGGGTTGGGCACTCTGCTCCGAGTTTCCAACAGTTCCTTTTCTAGCTAGCATCTATAATAGCTGTAGATTCTGAGTGGGTCTTGAATGAGATTGGGAAGGGAACAGGGAACTTGCATCCCATTCTAGGGTACCACCACTGCTGTCCAGATAGAGCATTCTCCAAAAGAAACTTTTTTTGTAGGAAGTGGTGAAGGCCCTGACCCATATATTCAGTTTTCAAATTTAATATTAATTTATTTTCAGATCTCCATTTTATCCTTTCTCTCATTCCTATTAAGAAAACAAGAAAAACTAAACACTTATTACAAAATGCATAATCAAGCAAAATAAGTTCCTGCATTGTTGACCCATATATTCTTCCTATATCATCTCTGACTCTTTTATTCACACATTTGAATGAATACTATCTTTCTTTAAAAATTAAACCTTTACCTCCTGTCTTAGAATGTATAATACATTTTTTTCCACTGCAGAAGTAAGGTAAGGACTAGGCAATTGGTGACTCAGGTCACACAGCTAGGAAGTGTCTGAGGCCAATTTTGAACCCAGTACTTCTTGTCTCCAGATCTGCCACTATTCACTGAGTCATCTAATTGCCCCAAAGGCATACTTTCTAGATCTCTACTTTGATTTTTTTTTTGTGCTAAGGGATGGTGGAATTATTATTTATTTTAGAGAAGAGAGTCCCTATACACATTCACATATTTTGAGGAAGAAAACAAGAAGAAAAATGGAGGAAAGAGCCATGATAAGTCCCAACCAAGAATTATAATGTTGTAAATAGTTCATAATTGGCATAATTTTCCATCTGTGTAGGAAATGCATTTGCATATGTCATAGTTACATTATTTATCATCATCCCAAAGTGCTCAAGGTGTAGCATGTGCTTTCTTCTTTCTTGTAGAAAATGAATATTGTTATCAAAATCCACCACCATAGCATAGAGTGAACATATACACTGTCTGCTTCATCTTTTCTCTGTATTATTATATTCAGTTGTTTAAGTAAAGGGAGGACATAAGTTGTAGAGGAAAGAGCATTAGTTAGATAAAGTTATTGTTCTTTTTTTATCTCATTGTGTGCCTGAGCAAATTTCTCCATCTCTCACTTAATTCTCAAATCTGAAAATGAAGGACTTGAACCAAATGACCCCCAATACTCCCTTCAACATTTTTTAAAAAAAACTAAACAAATTCTGGGGAAGGATTTATAAAAATGCACATAAATATTTTCTCTTGTTGTTAAATGTATTATTGATAAATGCATGAGAGTCAGAGTAGTATGTAAAGAGGGACTTGACCTTGGAGTACTCTCCAGGCAGATATGGGTTTGATTCTTAGTGAGTCCATTGGCATTTGCTAAGCAATTTCATTGTGCCACATACTGAACTGACAATGCAAAAAATATAATAAGTTGTCTTTAAAAGGGAAAAATAAAACAAACACAAATTCTTCCAATACCTATTATCTGGGTGACTCTTGGGAGTCTTTAACACCTCAGTTTCTCAGGCAAACTCTAAGTTACAGAGCAGTTGCCTCACTGGGAGTTGTTTACACCAATAAAATCACAAATCTGAACTAAATAAAAGAATGGCATGCATTCAGAATAAAGTAGAAATTAATTGTCTATTTGCTCTGATTCTTAAAAAGGCTTTTAAATGTTCATTTAATTAAATGTAGAGGAATTATTACAAGAATGCTGAAAGCATCATATATTTATGAATTAAAGGGTTTCATATTTGGACATGAATATTAAATATGTTAATTATTAAATATATTCATTGAACATATTAAGCATAATTTTAAATAATGCCTTTATTTCACATGTATGAGGGAATGGAAAAGCATAAGTAAGAAAAAACATCAGAGCAATGGAAAAAGTTCTGGTTTTATAGTGCTAGATCTCAGATACCATTTGTATTATTTGCTACTTGTGTGACCTTGGAAGAGTCTCTTATCTTCCCTGAGTCTCTGTTTCCCTTTTTATAAAATGAAGAGACTGAGCTAAGATAGCCTCTGAGCTGTCTCCAATTCTAGACAAATGATTTGTGAAGGAAAAATAGCTGCTTTGATAACTTGTAAGTAAGGATACTAATTATAGTGAGGAATAAGGAAGACAATCCTTTTAATAGTGATTATAAAAATTTAATAATGTAGCTCCCTTAAAGAGCAGTTTCCTGTGTTTCTACACACTCCCTTGCTCTACATTTTCAAATAGTGCATTTAGAAAGGTAAATGTGGGACTTGTAACAATGATGTTATACAAGCAAATATATATGAAGAGCATTATTTCCTTGGGCTTCAATCCCTTAGCTGTAATAACATGAACAAGTGACAAAGCCATATTGTCTTGATATTATATTATTTAAATGATTAACAATAAATCTCTGAGATATTTTCTTCTCTAAAGCTTTGCCTGAGAAGAACTGGCAAGGACCATTTGACAGGGTTATGATTCTGCCTTTTCTTATCATGACTAATAAGTCACAATAAGTCGTTTTAGGGCACATGAAGGACAGTGTACCCTTTTTTCTTCCTTCCTTCCTTGCTTCCTTGCTTCCTTCCTTCCTTGCTTCCTTCCTTCCTTGCTTCCTTCCTTCCTTGCTTCCTTCCTTCCTTGCTTCCTTCCTTCTTTCCTTCCTTCCTTCCTTCCTTGCTTCCTTGGTTCCTTCCTTCCTTGCTTCCTTGGTTCCTTCCTTCCTTGCTTCCTTGCTTCCTTCCTTCCTTCCTTCCTTCCTTCCTTCCTTCCTTCCTTCCTTCCTTTCATCCTTTTCTCCCAATTTTTTATTTCTTAGCAAAAAAGACCAGCAAAATAGAGGGACACATTCTTTTTAAAAGAAAAATTTTTAGTAATTCAATCATGTTAAAATTTTCAGGTTAGATTCCACTTACTATCCTAAAGGTTTATTATTAGTTTTTGGAGAGGCATCTTAATATAGTGGAAAGAGCAAATGTATTTGGATGAGGGAAGAAGAAAGCAAGAAAAAAGAAAGGAAGCAAGCAAGCAAGCATTTATTATTTTAGTTATGGTGCTGAGTATTGGGTATTTCAATTCAAAAGTAATATAGTCCTTGCCCTCAAGGAATTATATTCTAATAGAGAGAATATGGCACATACAGGATTGCAATGGCCAAGGAAGGGAGTTTTGGTGTAGACAATCACAAGAATTGTGAAGGGAGTCATTATTATCTTTATAGTAGTTGTGTCAATGATTTTATTTCTGTTGTGATGAGGAGGGGGGAAAGGAGTGGTTGTATTAACAGATGACAAGATGGATACATTGGATGAACTTTGCTTTTTTGGTAGATTAATTGATGGGAAATGAAGAGTAGTCTGCCCAACTCAAAACAGGATAACTGAGCCTCAGGTGAAGTGCCTAAACTGAGTGGATTAATCCTGGGTTGATTTGTTAGTCCTTCATTTTTTATCAAGAGGACCAATCACATCATGGGATGATGCCATGACTCATGCATGAATTGGATTTAAATGAGGCTGTGCTACACAAAGCCTTTAGTCTCACTCTCTCTTCTAGTCATCAAAGTTCAATGGCAAGACAAAAGTCAAGGTGAAAGGTGATGCCCTGGAAGGCAGTGGATGACCTTGGCAAATTCAGTGTCTGATCAAGCTCCAAGTGCTCCACATCACCTGCTTAATGGTCATTGAAACAAATTGTGCTCATCCACCCATTCTGGTGGGGGAAATCTTTACATACTTGAAGTACACATCCCCTTAACTTACCAATGGGGTTGAAGTCAGTCAGTTATCATCTTCTAAAACATTTTTACCAAGGTGTGGTCACTGTGAATGCTACAGCTTCTTGAAGACACAGGTGAGAGTTGGGTGACAGGTGGACACCAAAGGTGATGAGCAACCCTCATACCAGAGGTGCCAATCTTTCCTAAATACCTTATACAACCCAATCTATGTTGGTACTTGTCTCTAATGTCTCACTCTTCCTGGTATGGAGAAGACTAGAGTTTAATTCCTTGAAAGCTGTATAAATTGTTCAAAGCATGTGATGCTTCTTTGTCTCAATGACCTCATCTATAAAATAAAGGTAATAATACTTTCTAGATAATAATACTTGTTGTCAGAAACAATAGCTAACATTTATATATCTCTTTATGGTTTGAAAACCATTTTTATATGATCATTTCAATAACCATGTGAAGCAGATGCTATTTTATTTGGTAATATCTTCATTTTATATGTTAAGAAACTGCAACTCAAAGAGATAAAGGAAATGACCTGTCTGTGATCACACAGTGGTGCATTATTTGAAACTCTGTCTTCTTGATTTCAGGTTCAACGCTCCAACCTCTGCATCATGCAAGAAATATGCAAGCCTTTATATACTAAAGAAATGACAGATGTTCTTTATATATATATATATGTATATTTACATATATAATATACATGTTGGAATAAAATGCAATGAACTCAGCTCTCTTTCCAATGAGAGGATATTCTTAAGCTATAAGATGTTTGTGTATGTTTATGGAAGGGCAAAACAGGAAATTTTTACCCACTCCCATGTTGAGTAAAATCATTCTTCATTAAGTTTAACTGATTGATAATGTTTACCAATAGCATCATTAGCACATATTTACAGGCTAGGACACTGCAATAACTAAAAGAAGATGGAATTTAATGGAGATAAATGTAAAAAATCTTACATTTGGTTTTAGAAAATCACTTTTACAAGAACAAGGTGGAAAAAGTATGACTAAGATGGAAGTTCATTTGAAAAGTATCTGGGAGTTTTAGGGAATTTCTCACTATTAATTAATAATGATGTGGCAAGGAAGAAAGGTCATACAAATATACGTGGCTTTAAAAGAGGCATAGTGTCTATTATCTGGGAAGTAATAGTTCCACTGTTTTCTAAACTGCTATGGACAGTTCTGCACAAATTCATTTTAATATGGGCATTTATAACCTAAGCAGAACATTCAAAGGAGGATGACCAGATTGATGAAGGGCCTTGCTATAAAAGGATCAATTGAAAGAACTGATAATATTTGATTTAGAGAAGAGAACACTCAGGAGGTACATGGTTGGTAACTGCCTTGTAGAAAATGAAGGATTATCATATGAAGTAAGGATTTTGTTTGTTTTGCTCAGCATGAAGGAGATGAACTAGGGCAATGGGGCTGAATTTTGGCAAGATAGACTTTGATAGAATACAAAGTAAAACTTCCTAAAAATTAAAGCTACAAGAGTAAAAAGTGTTGCCTAGTGAGATTAAATTTAACTCTTCCTTGATTTTAACAATGAAGGTACTTAGCTCTTCCCTGATTGTGAAGATTTAAATTGTAACTCATGTCTATTTTTAGATTTTAATCCCCATGTGTCTAAACACCCTACTTAAAAGTTAAGTATGAAGATCTGCCCATTTACATCAAATCACCAAAAGTGCAAATATCCCAGTTAATAATGAAGTGGGAGGTCTGTGACCCACATGTGCAATAGTGGGTAACAAATCAGAATTGATTAACTGCCTTCTGGGCAGTCCTAGAGCAGAGCATCAGCTGTGATTGGTAGATGTGGAATTAGGGGAAGTGACACAAGAGAAAATGCCTTTAAAAGAGAGAGTGGTACACAGAGTTGGTGATTTTTGGAGCAAAGTTCAACTTGGACTTCTACTTCTATAGGAGTTGAATTCTTCATCCTTTTGAGTTGAGGCTGATGAAGAGGGGCAGAAGGATCTGCTGACTGGACTGACACTTTGTGAGTGAAAACCTGACTCTTAACTGCTGGACTTTCTGAAGAGATGTCCCAGATCATCTGCTTTGCAGAGGCTGGCTGAAACTAAATTCTCCCTGTCCAGAGAGGTTGGGAATAAATTACTTAGTGCTTAGGCTAGATATCTTACCTTATCCTTGCTCTGATTTCTTGCTTGACTCTTTCTACATTTTGTAAATAAATTGTAAATAAAATATCTTTGGAATTAATTAAATTCCTGGTGACCAAAACTCTTAAATAATCAAGTCCAACCTTTAAAAAAATAACTCCTTCCCCCCCTCTTCACTAGGAATGTAATAGGTCACTCTTCATTCAACATCTTTAAATAAGTTAATATCTATTTTGCTCCTTGACAACACTGGTATGAAGATGGGAAGAGGGGAGTATGGTGAAAGATATTTGAAATAGGTTTTGGATTAAGAAATCTAAAAAGGCAAAGGGCATGTAAATTCCTCAGAAAAATATATACATATCTTGGATGCTTCCTTCAAGAAAAGTAGATGTGGGACATAGCAAGAACCAATTTACATTTAAAAAAAAGAAATTATTTTACAGACAACAGTAGAACACAACAGAAAACAATTGGTGACTAAGGAATTATTTGTAATGCAGCTATCTATATAAAGTATCATCATAGCCTAGTAAAAGTAAATGTCTAAGGTAACACTAAAATCGAAGAATAAAGGTGTGAAGACATGAAGCAATTAGACTGAGTCCAATTTGACTTATTAAAGCAAATTATTGACTCTGCAAAAGGGAAATACATAAAGAAAATGCTATTTATATAACTATTGCCGTTTCCTATTGGGATTTTAATCAATATACCTTCATCCCCTCAAAGTACAGGAAAAAAAATAACCTACAAACTTTCCAGTGCAATGGAGATTTGATCCCCTTGTCAAGAGTTGAAAAAGACATCCTATGATACCACCAATATGTATTATAAACCCATTGACAAAACATAACAGAGGTGAATGTTGGAAGATTATGAATAACATCTCCAGGCAAAATGTCCAGAAGAAGAGAGGACAAGTTTATGGAGGGTTTGACAAAATTCTCAACTAAACCTATCTATTTGCAAAATATTTATAGTTTTGTATGAGAGCTGCAAACAACTTGGTGAGGGTACTTTTCACTCTGAGATTCTTAGACTGTGGGAGGATGAGGGAGATGTGATGTAGAATTTTTGGATAGGTAATATCTTTTTTGCGACTTGTGAAATATGACCTAAATATTATGAAAAGACTCTTCTACTTCCAGTTACAAGATGTTCATTCTCTGAGACAAATTAAATTCTGGTTGAGGAGAGAATTTGAGTGGTAGCCAAGGACAGACTTAGCCTTCTTCTTTGTAATATGGAGGGTATATAGGAAGATCCTGCCTAACATGGCTTAAATGCCAGAATAGTCTTAGATTTTATATTTATGATCCATGGGGCAATTAATCAGTCAATCAACAAGAATTAATGAAATGCTTTACTATATTTGAAGTTTAAAGGAACCAGAAACCATGAAAATATTCTAGAAAAAAGCTTACACAATCCCAGAAAATCAAGAACTTGGAAAGGAAGAGGAGGATCTCAAGGAGGATAAAGTGCAAAAGGGCTAAAGTATGTTGCTCCTTCTAGCTTAGCAACATATCTGTTCACTATTTACTAATTTTATTATTTTATATGCCTACTTTTTCTTTTTAAAGGCAGAGGAAGGGGTTAGTGCTCTTTTTTACAATTTGTCTAAGATTTATTTATTTATTTTTAATCTTTATCTTCCATTTTATAATCAATACTGTTTAGTGGTTCCAAGACACAAGAATGGTAAGGGCTAGGCAATCCCCATTATGAAGTATCTGAGGTCAAATTTGAACCCAGGACCTTCTGTTTATAGGCTTGGCTCTCAATTCACTGAGCTACCTAGCTTCCCCCTGTTTCAGATATATTCTGGCAAAACCACTACCCTTCTCGAAGCCATTCCTCTCCTCTAGATTTTGAAGGATTTTATTCTATCCTCATCACAGTTTTGGTTACTCATTTCAGTAACTCACAACATGAACCCTTCTATATCCTTCAATCTTTATTGCTAGACTATCAAAGATCTACATAAATAAAATAGCAAAAGCATTTAATGAAGGCATGAAACAATGACTAGAACAAAGAAGAAAACAAACAAACTAGTAAAGCCTTTTGGCCCCCATATAAATGAGAACAATTTCCTAATTATAGGACACAATCTTTTCAGAAATAGATACTAGTAATAAAGAGTTCGAAAATTGTATTCTTCCTGGTGTTATTTTTCTTAGGATTCTAAGATGAAGGAAAGCCAAAATATCTCACACCATTTCCCTAGAATTCTCAGTCAAGTCATAATTCAAATATTTGGAGACAACATGGACATACTGTTCTATGTGGTCCTCTTTTGTGTTCCAGTCTGATTATAGCCCCTACTTTCTATTCCCAATATACATACATCTATGTCCAACCTCCATGTATTTGCACAGACTTGTCATCATGATTACATTACACTCTTCTCTTTTCAGCCTCAGAGAATCTCTAATCTTCTTTGAAGAGAGAGAGTGTTAGTCAACACCTTTCTGGAAATTTCTCTCTGTGTGTGTATGTGTGTGCATATGTGTATGCATGTGTTTGTATTTACTTTTTCTGTGTACATATTTTCCTCCAAAAGAATTTAAATTCCTGAAGGGTCAGAGCTATTTCTTTTCATATGAGATTTGGAAAGAGCTTGGTATTTACCCTTGGAGTGCCTTCCAGTATTGGGTGATATATATATCATATAATGAAGATTCATGGTGGGGTAGAGGATTGGAGATACCAATATTTTGTTTTTGTCTTTTGCTGAACAGATTTTGGCTTTCTCCACAAAATACCATTTTTTTTTACAAAAGATTCCCCTTTCAGTACAGATTGAGAAATGAAGAATACATTATATATACCAATTGATGACAAACAATTCCCTCTACCAATTGGATTAGAATCACAGTCCCGAAGTTGGATTTTGCTAGGAGATCACTCAAGCTTTTCTTTTATCCTGACATGCAGTCAAAAGTTGCTTAGCTACCAATAAGGCCTCATTTTATAGTACTTTAGTTTCATTGGTGGTTTGGGAAACTTTATGGCATTCTATTCTTACTATTTGAGGGATTCATATGGGATGCCTGTCAGTGTTCTTTCTTTTCTCTTCCTACAGAATTTGTTAAAACATTAAAACATCCAACCAACTCTGAGCATTTTAATGTATTGCAGCACAGAAACAGGCCAGGAAAGTAAGGATTTCTTTTATTTATTTTAAAGTCATTCTGGTGGTAACTAGTTTCAGTGTGATTTAGGGGATTTAGTCCATTTCTAGATGAGAAACAAATTGAAGTTTTGCATCACGATATTTGAAGAGTTTTACTTAGAAGAAATGCTTCATTTTCATCCACTTTTTGTCATCTTGGCCTTAATCAACCTCAGAAAGTCAGAGTCCATAAATATTCTATTTTACAGAAAAAAATCTTAGTCTATTTCAACTTCAATGCTGAGTTCTAACTTATTCTAATTGACAGGTGGTCAGTGTCCTGGGCAGGCATAAACATACCTCTTCAATATCTAATAAGGCCACTTTCAACCAGCAAATTTTGTCTCTGAGAAGAGCAAAGAGAACAAGACTGGAGAGTTCATTGTTGTTGTTTGGTAGTTTTATTCATGCCTGACTCTTTGTGAGAGTGCCAAGAGGCGATCTTATCCCCTCTCCCTCCTGGGTTGCTGACCTGTCCGTCAACATTCTTCACATACTAGAGTTATGTCTGTGAACAGGCTGTACATCAATAAAAGAAAGGGGCAGAGCTCACCTCAGGCTTTTTTTGTGTGGAGGGCTGGAGAGAGACAGGTAACAGGGGAGAGGAAGATACTTAAAGGCTAGGCACACGTGGTCTTGGAACTTAGAGTAAAGCAGAAACTTTAACTCTGTGCTTATCTACCTTTCTATTAATAAACTTTATACAAATAATAACTAAGAGATATATTAATTTTAGATATAACATGAGAAAACCCCATTTGTCTAAGGCACTGGAGTGGTTTGCCATTTCCTTCTCCATCTCATTTTACAGATGAGGAAACTGAGGTGAACAGGGTTAAGTGACTTGCCCAGGGTCACATAATTAGTGTCTGAGGCAAGATTTGAACTCCGGAAGATGTCTTCCTGACTCCAGGTTGAATACTCTATCCACTGAGCCACCTAACTATAATATGAATAGAAAGTATGTGTCACACAATGATCAACAACTAGTAGGTTAGGAAAGTGGAAGTTAAAGTTATTAAATATAACAAACAAAATGTTAACTGAATGGCAAAAACTGGACTTCTTGATTCTTCTTCATTAATGGGATAAAGCATCAAATCTATTTTTGTATGAAGTATAATTTATAGAGAATTTTTAGATAAAGTATATATGGAGAAGTAGATTTTATGGAGAATTTTCCCTTATATAGAGGGAAAGGAAGTGTCACATAATAGTTAGAGGACTGACTTTAGAGTCAAAAAGAACTGTTTCAAGTTCAGACTCCTCCACATACTGGATGTGGAATATCCTTGAACAAATTACTTTTTAAAGGCTGCCTTTTAGACATCTAAATAAATAAATAAAACACAGTTTGCTATGTCCAAAACTGAACTCATCTTTTCCTATAAACACTTTCCCCCAGCCCATGTCATTCAATCTTCCTCATTAATGAGGGCACCACAATCCTTCCAAGTCCTCCATGCTTGAAATCTAGGTATTATCCTTGACTCTTCATTATCTTTCCCTCTCCATATCCAATCTGTTGCAAACATCTGACAATTTTGCTTTTCCAACACCTCTTGATTATTTTTTTCTCTCTCCTTGAATAATGCTATCATTCTGGTACAGGCTCTCATCACCTCACACTTGGACTATTGAAATAGCCTGATGGTGGATCTACCTGCTTCAAGTTTCTCCTTATTCCAATTCATCCTCCACTAAGTCACCAAAGTGATTTTCTTAAAGCATACACCACTTTCTTATTCAATAATTCAATTCAATTCAATAATTCAAATTCAATTATTAAAAAAAAAAAACACAGTGGCCCCTTTCATTTCCAGGATCAAATACAAAATCCTCTGTTTGGTATTCGAAGCCCTTTATGACTAACCTTTCTCCCAATCTTTCCATTCTTCTAACATCCTATTTCCTTCCATGTTCTTTTAGATTCAGTGGCATTGGCCTCTTTACTGTTCCAAGAACAAGACAGTCCATCTCTCAGCTCCAGGCATTTTCTCCACTTGTCCTCTTTAACGGAAAATCTCTTTCTTTTCATTTCTACTGGCTTCTCTGGTTTTCTTCAAGTCCCAATTAAGGTTCCATCTTCTACAGAAAGTCCTTCCTTCTTTATTCTAGTGTTTCTTTTTAAAAATTATTTCTTATTTATCCTGCATATAACTTATTTATACATAACTTTTTGCATGTTGCCTCCGCTGTTAGATTTTTGAGCTGCCTGATGGCAAAGACTATCTTTTCTCTCATATTGTGACTGGCACATAGAAGGTACTTAATAAATGATTATTGATTGATTGATGTCACTTTTCTATGTCTACTGAGATTGATTTCCACATTAAGTGTTCCTCATAATTAAAATTTCACAGATCAAAACATCTTTATTTTCTTATCTCCCCATACCACCTTTCAGGAGAAAGATGCTCCAGAGCAGATATGCTAGAATACCTTATATCTACTTATATCACATATATTAAACTCTCACTTCTGTGGAACAAAAGTAAGTTTGGATTCTTGAAAGTCATACCACTGGAGCTCAGAATCTTGGGCAGGTTGGTTTCTACACTGGAGTGCAAAGTATTTATACATGTTTAGAAGTCTGTTATCCTCTCAGTTTATGTTCTGAAATGTTCAGTGTGGGGTTCCTCACTGGATGATTCAAGTTTTTGGCCACTGTTTCATTATTTAAAAGTTTCAATTTTACCAGTATCATATTTCCTTCAGTAACAAAGATCACAACCTCTATGGCTAAGTTAATGATGTTTAAACATTTCTATGGATGAAGAATACATCATCCTTTTTTTTTTCAAGTTGGCTATGTACCTTTCCTACTTAATGAGAGTAGTCTTTGAATGACAACTGTACAATCTGTCATTGGAACATACTTGAAACTTAAAAAAAAAGTTTAAAAAGCAGATCTCATGCTCTAGTGGCACAGACTTTAATAACTTAGAGTTCCTAACCAGATGAAAATAAGCATTGTCAGAAATACGTAGACAAACAGGGCAATGCTTGACCATGTTAGTATCTCCATTTCCATCTCTGTCCCCATCTCCATTTGCATCTCCTCTATCTTTCTTTAAATCTGCATGTACACATAAATGCAATAAATTATGATATCCCGTATATAATGTATATTGCATACATAGTATAATTAAGTTATTCAATATTTATGCTATATATAATTATATAAAATATTAAGTTTATTTGTAAATATACCTTCTATTAAAATCAATTTATTTTATAATGTATTACTTTCAGAAAACTATATGCAATAGATTCATGGTTTTGCATATAATTATTTTTCTGGAATTTCAGAAATGTTTATGTTTATTAATAATTGTCTAGCTCTTAATTTTTAAAAATGCCTCTTAATAGAGTGCCAGACATAATAGAATACCAGTTAGTTTAAAACTTGCCTCAGCATTCATTTTTTGCATGACCCCAGACAAGACACTTCACTGCTTTCAGCCTCAATTTCTTCATCTATAAAATCTCACCAAGTTGTTTTGATGATCAAAAGAAATATATATATATAAATATATAATGTTTTGTGAAATGTGAAGTGACATATAAATGATAACTATTATTCATGATAATCATTGCCATCATCATCCATAGATGAATTTGCAATTGCCACCTGAGTCAGTTGAGGTAGCATGAAATGAAATGATGGGTTTTGGAGAAGTATTTGAAGGCTTAGCTTCCAAGTTAAGTCTTTAGCTTAGTATGACAACATTTTTGATGAAGAGAAACAAATTGCATATTATATTAAATTGGACACCCAAGATACCATTATCATAGATATAACTACCTTTACAAGCATATCCCCCGCCCCCCGAAGCTTTGCTGCCTATGAAAGGAAAGAATATACTTATTTCCCTCAAGTTGTGTAACAAAGACATTATTCAGGTTATCAAGCCAGAGTGGAGTCCTTTTGCAAAATTTGCTTGGAAATTCATTTTTTAAACTTAAACTTTTATGTAGTTAATTCACACTATTGAGTGGAAAAGGATAGGAAAAGGAATGAATGGCTAGATCATATTTTATGTGCAAAATGTAGGAGTTTTAATGACAATAAGGTTCATCATGAGTCAATAATGTCATGACAAGAAATAATGTAAGCCAATCCTGGCATTAGTCAATAAAAGCAAAATATCTAGAAGTGGGGGAGATGATTAAGGCCACTATTCTGTGCACTGGCAATACTATAGCTGGAGTATTATGTATAATTTAAGGCACTGGTTTTGTAAATTTTATTTTAAAATGATAACTAGCAAAATGATAATTCAGATGCCCTTCTTGGCCTATGTCTCCATAGTAAAAATGCTTTAAAAAGCAATAACAATAATAATAACATATTTACATAGCAGTTGAAGAATTATAAAGCATTGCCTCACCATACCTCTGAGGCAGGTGGTGCCAATATTACAACCCAAGGTTTACAGGTGAGGAAACTCATATTGATAGAGGTAAAGTGACCAGCTAGATGCCACATTTTAGGGGAAAAATTGACAGAATATTCAAAGGAGAAGGACCAAGAAGCAGCTGGTAGATTGAGGAATAATGAATGATAATTCATTAGGCCAAAAATGAGGAGGAAATCTTGAGAATGAATTTTTGGAAAAAAAAAAACAACAGTTTTCCAAAGGTGATTTCCGTGCTATGTCATCAGTGAATGTTCCTGTCATGGGTAGTACAATGCAATTAGAATTCAGCTTAGGATGGGGTTGTGACTTTTATGTAAGGCAGAACTAGGGTAATTCTAGGATATTTCTTCATTTTTCAGGTCTAAGTAAACTTAGAAATAAGAAGGGGTGGCAAAATTTGTCATGTAATTTAATGATCCCAAAGATATTATTATTCCTTATAAATAAAACCACTTTAAAGATAGTCACTGATAAAGCCTGGGAGTTCTAAGAAGGGAGAATGGGAAGTGGAAGGCAAAAAAAAGAATGAAATAATTATTGCAAATATTTAATACTTACTGGCTATGATCACAAAGATGAAAAAAAAATGAACAAAAAATTCTTTACTTCAGGCAGAACACCAGTAGAGGGCACTGATAACCCTGTACATGAAAAAATGCTGTACAGAAAAAACAGAGAGGCTGAGGGCTACAATTAATTAAAAATCAAACCAAAAAACTCTGCCAATCCCCCCCCCCCCAACAAACCTAATGATATCAATAGAGAAAAAATAGCTTTTAAAATTAAAAAAGTGCTAAATATTTTCACCAATAAAGTAATTATATCTCAAATAAAATTTTCCCTTTTAAGGAATTTCTGCATTGAGGACTTTCCTTATTGAAATATACTAAAATGTTGTCAGAATCACAAAATATTAAACCAGGGAAGGATCTCTGGGAATATGTATTCTTACTATTTAAGGAAATGTACAACATAAATATAACCGTTCATTGAAAAACTACTTTTAATATCAAGGAGATAAGAGATATGATTTTTCAGTCATTGGGGGGAAACTGTGCTTAATGTTTTTCATTGAGTACCTTGAAAATATTTATTATTTTACCATCATCATTCATCAAATTTAAAATTTTCATTGGAATTTCTGTGAGTAGATGAGGCAGTAGATACTGTTATTACTTTGACTTATTTTTAAGTTGTTTTCTCTTTGAATTAAAAGAACATTATTAACTTTTAGATTTAGAAAGGAAAGTTGACTTAACTACAAACAAGAATAAAGTTTGTCATTATTTATGCTTGTGTTCAGAAACTTATTTTGTTACTCTGACTACTTACTATGTTTGAATTTTGGATTAGGGTTGGAATCAGGAATGTGGACCTTAAAGCAAAAATAAAGAAACCAGATGCAGGCTTATCATTGCAAAAAAAAAAATGGAGAGAAATCCAATTTTATCTATGGAGGAAATGCAACATTGGGTCCCAAAATGTTCACATGTTAATATCTAGTGATAGAATCCCATAAGGACCATGTTTCATTTGATATGAGTCAGATCCTATTTGGAGAGTCACTTCTCTGGATACAAGTCAAGCATTTTTGAGATCGAGGAATTTTTTTAGGAAGTTTCAGTTATATTTTGTATGCCAGATGTCCATCCCTGTGCAATCTGAAAGTAGTACCCAGTTTCTAAGTGGGTTGGTTTTATCTTCATGAAGGCTTCATTCAGTTAACTCCTGCCTAATGGGTTGCTAATTTATCAGAACCAGAAAAACTAACAGGTATTTTCAACAAGGTCCTGAGTGGTTTCATTATGAGAGAGAAAGGTTGAGAGAGATACAGAGAAAGAGACAACAAGAGAAAGACAGGGACAGAGAGACAAAAACAGAGAGAGAAAGAGAAATGGAGACAGAGAGACAGAGACAGAGAGACAGAAGAGATAGAGATACAATGAGGGACTGCAAAAATGAATTGCATGAGAGCAAGTTAATTATATTTACAAGAATTCTGCCCATCTCCTTATTGTTAAATAGCTTTAGTAGCATTCTGAGTTAAAATGGAGTTGTGATATAATAACAGGACATAACAGATTTTTTAGCAGGAAGAGATCTTAAATATCTTTTATCCCATTTTAAAGATGAGGAAGCCCTGCCCCAAAATCACAGATGTAAGATAGTAGAACCTAGATGCTAATAAATCAAATACTGCCCCATCACTAAGAATGACAAAACTACATTCCACTTTACTATGAATATAATTTCATTCTTTGAGGATTTTAATGAAAAAATCTGAGCCAACCTACACATACATTTGGACTAACTTTTTTTTTTTTTAATAGAGTTCCAATAATAGAAAATGACAGTTTAAGGCTTTCTGCCTCTGGATGGCAGTAACTCCCACTTAAATGTTGGTGACCCATGACTATAGTGTCCTAGAAAGAGGGATTTCCTTCTTTTGTCAGTTTGCTGCCCAAAGGAAACGCTAATTTAATTCACTCTGGTCTATGCACACATACACATACATTTTTTTTAAAATCTCAATTTGAAAACTAAGTACAAATGAGGAATCTGTTTAATGTTAAGAGCCACTGACATAAATTCCAGGCTAAAAGGGAAATGAAGAAGCAAAGATCTGATTTTTTAAGGAAAAAGGCATATGGATATTTCCATATGTTTATATGTGATTCATTTTTCCTTTTACATAAATTAGCAAATGCTGCTGAGCCAGCCACATTCCTCACCTTGGGACCATGAGGCAATGCAAAGGATCTAGGAATATATCCAGGCCTTGGGAATAAAAATGTCTACTGCTAAAATAATGTTCTCTAGGTAATAGAGTCCATCTGGATTTTCCAACTGTGACTTTCCATAGAAATGGAAAATTAAAGAGCTTAAACATTAAATAAAATGAAGCACATGCATGGCAAATGGAGTTCATGGAACACTCCAACCCTAGTGGCTACTGCAAGACATAATAGCCTGACATTAAAATGAGGCAAGTTAGGGCATTGGCAGAGAGTAAACCGAGTCCTCACTCTTACTTGGAGCCCAGTCCTACTGGGATTAACTTTTCCATGAGAATTCAAGGTTAGTTGGAAGTGATAAAAAAGCATAAAGATCTCTTGCATACAACATATTATAGAGACATGTTCACTTTTGTTACTTAAATTCACATACTGACTCTGACGTTTCCGCAATAACTACTTTCAAATACATATTTTTTAATTTGGGTGATTCCTAATGATATGAATGAACTTTTATGATTTCTAATCCAGAAAAAGCAATATAAATCCAGGGATCTCGGATTGACAACATTTTGTCTTAGTCAAAACTATTGTAGGTATGATTTTTCTGGTCTTTACATCACCCTTTGCTAATTTAAGACAAAGCAATAAAAATAACAAGCATTTATATAGCATTTCTTAAGATTTGCAAAACCTTTTGATTAGTTATTATCTTATTTTATTGGGGACCTCTATGAAGGAGAATAGGCCACTCTTAGCTTGAATTTAAACTAATCATGATAATTCTGAGCTGCTTACCCTTTTTCTTTTATGATGTTCTCTGAGTTAAAAAATTTAGCTCGCCCCATGTGTATATTCAGTTACTTATAAATTATATGTATGCTCTACTGATATGTACAGCTATTTCATATATTATAAAACATAAAAATAGAAATGAAAAAGGATGAGATTATGATGAAATAATGTTTGATCCTCTAGTCAGCAGAGAGCCCCTGGAGTTTGTTAAGTAGGGCAATGATGAGGTCAAACCTGCAATTTAGGAGAATCATTTTGTCAACTGTGGTGGATGGATTGGAATGGGGAGAAGCTTGAGGCATGGAGACTAATTAGAAGGCTATGGCAATAGTCCAGATAAGAGGTGATGAGAGACTTTACTAGAATGGTAGCTTGTGAGGAGAGAGAAGGGACAGATGTTTTGGAGGAAAAAAATGACAAGATTTAGCAAATACTTAGATGTGTAGAGTGAACAAAGAGATAAGAGAAATTTTTTTCTTTTGCTTTTTTGTGTAAGTTGGGGTACCCATTACAAAACATTAGATATCAGATTTCATTGCTTTATTTATTGATTATGCTGATTTTGCTAAACTATCCTTTTCATACTTTTTGCTTTGCATCTTCTTTCCTGAAGTCTTTGTTTTAAGAGATGGATGGGAGGAGTCAGGGTAGAGACTAAGTAGGAAATTGAGGCAATGTAAAAAGGAAGAAAATTAAAGCAATCTTTTTTTATTTTTTACATTGTCAGTCAAAATACTGACAGATTCACAGATCTTGCTTCCCCCCTCAAAGAAACCCCAATAAATGGATGCCAACTTTTCTGACTAGATTGCAAACTCTATGAGCTCAGTTGTCATATTTTATTCCTGTTTGTTTCTCCAGTGGTTGCACATAGTAGGCCATCAATAAGATGTCCATTATGATTAAGATCTTCCTCTAACACACATGTGATACCCAGTGGAATCATGCATCAGCTATGGGAGAGGTGGTGGTGGGGGGGAGGAAAAGAAAATGATCTTTATTTCCAATGAATAATGTTTGGAAATGACCAAATAAAATAATGTTTAAATGCAAAAAAAAAAAAAAAAAGATCTTCCTCTAACTATTGACTAAAGCAACCTTCGTTCAAAGAATACAACAAATATCTAGTAAGTTCCTACTCTGTTTGGGTCATTGATTTGGACAATAGAGATGGATATAAAAATGAACTCCACCTACCCTCAAGGTGCTAGTAAGTACACTGAAGAAATGCTTTTTGGCCAAGTTTCCTGAGACACAGTAAGCGCACAGATCAGTAAATACAAGGTCATTTCAGGGGGGAGTAAGTACCAACTAGAAGGCAGGGAAAGTTTCACATGGTGGCAACATGAACTGAGTCTTGAAGTAAGTGTGACATTTTAGAAGGCAAAGGTAAGGAATTTCTTGCAGGGATAGTATACACAGTACAATTGTATCATTCAAAGACAATGAGTAGCAGCACCTGTTCTTTGCAAGGATTATGGCAAACTTGGTGCTTGGGGTAATTCCCCTACTGTCCCTGATTACATAGTTTCCCAAGTACATGTGGACTATTTAACAGACATTTCAGGCTAATGCACAAATGCAGAACTCTCCAAAAATAGCATCCATTCTCATTGATATTACCTTCTAATTTTCTATGCATCCATACAAGAGTAGGATGGGCACTGGGATTTCATTGGCATAGGGAACTTCCAGGTGAAGAAATTTACTCTTTACATACAATTTAACATATTTTCTATTATACAGAAAGAATTTTGTGGTTAAACAATTGGCCAGAATTCACTTGACCAGAATGTGTCAAAAGTGGGACTTGAACCCATGGGTCTTTCTGGCTTTGAGGCCAAATCTCTAGCCACTCTCCCTCACATTTATCATAGTGGATGAAACTGAATACCTTATCAGAATTCCAGTTTTTGGTACTAAGCCTAGAAACGATGGGTCACCAGAGATGCCTGTCTGTGTGAAAATAAAAAGAGGAAGGAATATCACTGCTCACTCTCAACAGAATGGAGAGTGAGACACAAGCACCTTATTTGTGGCTTCTGGGATGACAAGAATAAAGGACAGACTGACTGTGTCCAGGTCTTTAACATCATTTTGTTTTTCTCATCAGCACTTGAAAAAGAGTGCTCTTTCTATTCTCTAGCATGTTATATTTTTGTGTCAAAATAATAGTAATAACAATAATTATGTTTACATATAATTATATGTAGCACTTAGAGGTCAGAAAATGCTGTATAAATGTTATCATTTTTATCTTCATAATGACTGTGGGAAAGAGGCACTTTTAGTACCTCCATTTTACAGATGAGGAAACTGAGGCAAATATCACATAGTGTCTGAAACTAGATTTGGATTTAGGTCTTCCTGATCCTAGGTCCAGTGTTCTAGTCACCTATCGTAGAGTCATTTTTAATTGTGCCCAACTATTTGTGGCAACATTTTGGAATTTTCTTGGCAAATATACTACAGTAATTTGCATTTTTCCTTCTTTCATATTACAAATGAGGCAAAGTTTAGTGACTTGCTCAGGGTCCCATGTTTAGTAAGCATCTGAGGCCAGATTTGAATTCAGGAAAATGCATCTTTCTGACTCCAGGCATAAGACTCTACAAACTCTAGGCACCACCTAGCTGCCTATGTCAACTACTTGCCTCTAGAAAACTCATAAAATCAGACATAAGATCATCAGATGTTATTTCTATAAATACATAATGACATTTCTATGATCTCTCTGTGACTTTATTATTATTATTATTATGACTTTATTATTGATGCCTAACTTCCATCAGTAGCTAAATTTGTGCATGTATGGGTGGGTGCACTTGCAAAATCTGTATTTTGAGCTGTGTTTCAAGTTCTGGAACAGCTTCATTTTGAGGGTCTGGTCCATTTTAAGACACCAGTCATTTTTAGCTGACAATTTTCTTGCCTTGCCATCAATGTAAATCTTTCTCTTACATCTATTCCTATGGCTTATTCCTGCCCCACCACTTTCTAAATTTATTATTCAAGTGGAAGTTTAGGTAGATGTGGTAAAGAGAATACTAACTTTCCTTTAAAGAGTTAGAAGGCAATGAGGTATAATGATTAACTAGCACATTGCCATTCATTGCAAATCAGTGAACTTTTTAAATATGTTGGTAGAGTGAAAGATGGTAAAGATGCACATGTGATGTACTCTCACCATCAGATTGTTTTATTTTAGTTTATTTTTTTAAAAAAGTACTGAGCACTCAGAAGGCATTCATCTTATTTACAAAACAGGATGATATTAGTGGGATTTTTAAAGTGAAAATCCCCCTTCAAAATTCACTGAGACAGGAACTAAATGTTTTTAGTTTATCCACTTAAATTTCTGTGCCTCAATTTTCTTTAATTGTAAAATGAGAGAATTAGACTAGATAATTTATAAAGCCCTTTCCTGCTGAATACGTATGCACACTAAATGCTCAATAAAAGACACCTAGGTAGTACAGTGGGTAGATCTGTAGTTAGGAAGACTTGAGTTTGAATCTAACTTCAGACACTTATTAACCATGTGATATGTACAAATCATCTCACCTCTATTTGCCTCTCTTCACCCATTTGCAAAATGGGGAGAATAATAACTATCTCCCACAGTTATTGTGAAGATAAACTGAGATAATTGTAAAATGTTTCACAAAATCATAATGTGCCATATAAATATCTATTATTATTATATTGTATGAATAGAGTTTTAATCAGATACTTTTAGTACCCCCGTAAATAAATAATTTTGATTCTGTCATTGAAGGACTTGTTTATCATCAGTTCTCCACTATAGAGATGGTGCAGTGTATTTATCAGTATAATTGTCTGTATTTGTAACATGATTGAACTTAGTTAATGTGCTCAGAGTTGTTACAATAATGGAAGATCTTCTCTTCCTCTTTTTTGAGCAGGCAAGTAATTTGATGTAGGTTATACATAAGCAGTCATGCAAAATATATAACTATATTATTCATGTTGCAAAAAAACTGCAATGCCCCCCAAAAGTTCCAAAGTAACTTACACACATGAAAAGTCAAGTAAAAGTATGTTTTGATCTCCATTCAGACTTTAAAAGTTCTTTAGAGATGGAGCATTTTCCATCATAGGTACTTTAGATTTGTTTTAGGTCATTGTATTGCTGAGAAGAGCTGTCATTCACAGTTGATCCTTTTACAATATTATTGTTACTGTGTATGATTTTCTCTTTGTTCTTTTTACTTCATTTAACATCAGTTAACATAACTCTTTGCAGATTTTTCTAAAATGATCCTAATTGTCATTTCATATAGCTCAATAATCTTGTTCCGCTATTCTCCAATGAATAGATAGCCAACTAATGTCCAATTCTTTGCTACTACCAAAAGAGCTGCTATAAATATTTTTTTACATATAGTGTTTTTTTCCTTTTCTTTTTAAAAATTTTCATTTCTTTGGGTACAGACCTAGTAATTGGGTCAAAGGATATGTGCATTTTCATAGCCTTCTTGGCATAGTTCCAAATTGTTCTACAAGATGATTGGATCAATTCACAACTCTACCAAAAGTGCATTTGTGTCCCAGTTTTTCTACTTCTCCTCTAACATTTGTTGTTTTCCTATACTGTAATATTAGTCAATCTCATATGTGTGAATAATCTGAATTTGAATTTCTCTAATCAATTATGATTTTCAGCATGAAATATTTTTTTAAAAGTTTAAGGACTCTGGGTTTAGAATCTTTGCTGTAAGCAAAGTATAATTGAGAAAATAAGTGCAAGAGTAAGACTAAAATTCTTAATTTATTCTCAGATTATATGGAAATTAATAACTTCAACACAAATTCCTTTAAAAATGATAAAAAATAATGTAAGGTAAAGTCTAAATGCCTTTTAGTATTCTGTCTTGTGGGAATACTATATTTGCCCTTGGATATTGTTTGCACCATTGCTCCTACTCTTATGTGGATAGGTGAGAATTAACCGTAATCTATTATAATTAGCTAATGACTTTTAAGGGATAGTCAGAAAACCTTTCTTGTCCTCAAATCATCAAAGGGATACTTGTATA
The DNA here is from genome assembly GCF_027887165.1 of Monodelphis domestica. Classification (NCBI taxonomy): domain Eukaryota; kingdom Metazoa; phylum Chordata; class Mammalia; order Didelphimorphia; family Didelphidae; genus Monodelphis; species Monodelphis domestica. The sequence continues at coordinate 101,054,987 of NC_077228.1, read as the reverse complement.
GGAAAAAGCTATTTTTAAATAACTAATTTTGATGCAGCTGGTATTGAGCTCTTCCAAAGAGCATTTATACAGCCATTTATTTGCTCCTTCACTCACTTTTAATGATTTTAATATGTGGCTCTTTCCCAATAGAGGTTTTTTTAAAGGGTATACATACAGCAAATCCTTCCAAATGCATTTTTATTGAAAGCACTGAAGCTAATTGAATTGTACTGAACCCTTAAAAGTCACAAAGTGACAAGGTTTGTATGACAGCCTGTGAGTGATTATTTCCTGTCCCTCTGATTAATTTGGTCAATTAGTAGCAAAGAGGGATGTCACAAGTAGAAAGGGTAATGAGAGTCATCATAAATGTGAGAGCAAGATTGAGGGCGACCTTGTCACAATAGGGGTCTTCAGTGGGAAGTTAAAATAGGGAAAGGACCAAGAGCAAGCTCCCTTCTGAAGATGGTAACTTTGTTTAAATCCACAAACTGCCTCATATAGAAATAGGAATGTTTTCAGGTGCTCATAGATGTGTAGATGAGGTAACAATAAAAATAAAATAATAAATATATTTGATACTAAAATATAGGCAGCTAGGTGGGGCAGGGGATAAAGTGCTGCCCCTGCAGTCAGGATTGTATATATTCCTGAGTTCAAATAGAGTTTCAGACACTTACTAGCTATGTGACCCTGGGTAAGTCACTTAATCCTATTTACCTCAGTTTTCTCATTTATAAAATGAGCTGGAGAAGAAAATGACAAACCACTCTTGTATCTGTGACAAGAAAACCCCAAATAGGGTCATAGTAAATAAAACTGAAATAAACCGGAGAAAAAAACATTTTAAGACATTTAAAACAATTTAAAATGTAAATAATTTTGGGGCTCTTAAAATTACTTTATGAAATAAGTGGTATTAATATCCCCCACTTTACTGATAAATTAGTAAAGACTCAGGGAATTTAATTTGTTATGGATCAGGTAGAGAGTAAACTTCTGAGATGAGATTCATCTCTGGGTTCTACAGAACTCTATTTCACCATTCCATGCCACCTTATAGAATTTGAAATAAGGCCCCAGAGAGAGTAAAATGGGTTTAGGTTAATGCTAGAGCTTTTTTTCTCCTCATTGGTTTTAAAGCCATGATTTCCACAGCATTTGTAGAATGCCACCCTAACTGGAGGTCACAGGGCATAATTCTTTACAGGCCAAAACTCTTCCCCAAAGGCATCCTCAAAAATAAGACTTGTCTGTACTTGGCTTCATTTTTTCTCTATTTGCAATCCAGTTATATTTTTTAATTTTTTCCTTGGGTTATATTATGAAATGCAATCTTTATTTCAATAAACTAATTTTTCTGCTGCTGATGCATGTATTTTGAGTCAGTTTAGAGAATGAATATAGACAACATGGTCAACTTGGGAGGGATCATGGTTCAGTGCAAAGAATGCTGGATTTAAATTACATCATGTGTTCATAGTCCAGCTCTCACTTTTCCCTTTGCAATTGCTTTGCCTCTCTTCATCTCACTTTCCTCATGTAGAAGATGAGAGGACTGGGCAAGATAACTTTTCAGATCCCTTGTTGTTTTTCATATATGACCTTATAAATTTAGCTCTTTGGAGATTTAAAATCTATGAAGTCAATTAACCCAAATCTTTTGAATCCTAAAAAAGGTGATATTCCTCTTATTGGGAGGGGGAAATATAGTTTTTATTTTAATATTTTATTTTTCCCCATTACATGTAAAAAGCAATGTTTAAAATTCATTAAAAATTGAGTTCCACATTCTTTCCCTCCTCTACCTTCTCTCTGAGATGGCAAGCAATTTGACATAGATTATACAAAAAACAGATGCTGTAAGAGAAGTATTATAATAAATAACCATTTATAATATATAACTATATATAATTATAAATAACTATTTATTATATATAGCTATATATAATTATAAATAACTATTATTGATCTCAAAAGATCAAAGTTTGTTTTTTGATACAGTGGCAAAGCCTATTGCCTATTTTGCCCTCAGATCATCTAATAAATCAGTATCTTCCTTGGACATAAATCCTCTCTTAAAATCACCACTCTGATGAAAACAATACTGGTTGGTTGGGTTCCCTTAGAATTTCTGGGGGTTGGCTTGTCAGTGTGACACATTATGTACATTCTATTAATGTGCCTTCTTGTCAGCCTGGGGTATGTCTTCTCTGTCCTTGTGCATAGTTCTAGAAGGAAAAGAGCCAGATACAGAAAGGTACATGGCAGCTAGGGGGCCACTGTCGGCTGTTGATGAATGCAAGGGCACTCAAGACACATGCCTCAGGTTGACACTTAATACCCGATTCAGTGTATCATTATCATTACAAAAAAAGAGGATGGAGAGAGAAGGGTGAGTGTAAAGGAGAAAGGTAATTCACATTGGGCTTTCATATGTCCTGCTTTATCCTACAAGGCCAGACTTTGAATGCTGCATCCTTCATTGTAACCTACATTGATATGACACCTCGTTCTGATGGATGGCAGCCCTAAACTACTCTGGGTGTTCTCTCTCTCTTTCTCTTTCTCTCTCTTTTTTCCTTCTCCTCCATATTTAGGGAGAAGCAAAAACTTCCTGCTTTACTATGTCACACAATTCTTCCATCATTTTAGAACATCCCAGTAGAACAAAAGAATTTACAGGAAGCACAGCTGAGGTGTTCTCAGTTCCTTAAACACTCCATCAAAAGATAATGCTGGGAATACAGCATCCTTCAAGCAATGTTATGTTTCTTGTAGTCAGAATTTTCAGGGATTCAGTATGTTAAAAATATTACAGGAATATGCCATCAGTTTCAAAAGCACATGTTCATGTAGGCGTATATATATATATATATATGTGTGTGTCTATAGATATTAATATAGAGATATATAAATAGAGATATAGATACATAGATACCTCTCTCTCTCTTCATCTTCATTTCTCTATCTTTATATCTCTCTTCTTATAGATATACATGTCTATCTATGTATAGATAACATATACAATAAAATACATAGGTATAGACATATACACACATGCATATATATGAGTATAGCATCCCTTATTTATATATTTATAAACACATGCATACATGCATGTGTACATACATATACACATAGGCATAGATATATAAGTATTTATCACCACTTTGGGCATACAACATGGAGAGAACCTTCTCTTCCTCACTTCAGAGAAAATACAGATATCTTCAGACTTTTGTTTCTGACATGAGCACACACCTGTGGTATGACTATATAGGAGTAATCCTTACCCCCTTAGTTCTCTCTTTCTTGCTAACTTTTAGGTATATAAGAATAACTGAGATCTGCAGGGCAAATGAGTAAATGCCCTTCCTCATATTGGGCCAACCCATAAGCACATGGTCTTTTGTTTATTTATTCATGTATTCATTCATTCATTCATTCATTCATTTATCTTTTTATTTGTTTGTTTATTTTTGGGGTTTTCAGATTATTTTATTTTTAAAGAATATTTTCCCATGGTTCCAGCTGACCGTTTCATACTGATTCATGCTTGAGCCCTGATTATTCTTTTCATTTATTTCCTACTTTTCCATCTATCTCACTCCTTTTGACCAGAAGAACTAAGATATAAAATTGTTCCTTAGGAACTCTTGGTGGGTATGGAAACTGTGAGTATAAGTAAAGGACAGGGATTGGTGATAGTTTCTATCCCCTGTGTCCTCAGCCTTGGGAGAACTCACTAAATAAGTATTAGATATAAAGTGGTACCTTGATACAGAAGCACCTTACGTCACAAGCAATTTGAGATCTGAGCAGTCACAATCCAGATTTTTTTCTTTAAGCCATGAGTGGGTATTTGAATCAAGAGCTTAAACCACCCTCCACTAGATAGCCTGTTCAACGTTCAGTTTCACAAGTTATATGAGACTGTCTAATTTAGTTCAGTGTTTATCTGGTCTTGGGAGCATCTGTATTGAATTGCTTTTGAATTTATTCTTTATTTTTCTCTTCATTGTCAGGTTTTTTTTTTTTTGGCAAATTTCTTAACTATGGGTCCTGTTGACAGAGGAATTGAAAGAGCATATGGAGGTTTTGCAGGAAATTAGTGGGGAGGACTCTGAGGTGGATGAGATAAACAGTACAAGCTAGATTGAGGAAATGTTGAGGATATGAGAAAAAAATTAAACAGCTTATTGAAAAGACAAACCCAGAAAAAGTTGCAACAGGTTGTGTATTGGAGCTATATGATGACACTTGTTTCACACATTATCAAAATGTTCTGGAAGGGAGGAAGAAACAAACTTCCAAGGAAAGGATTTTGTTGAAATGGCCTCTAAGTGAAATCAAGGAAAGTGTGGCAAAACAGCCAAAATTCAAAGAAGAAAGTGATGATAATTGAGTAAAGGAAAAAAATAGCAATTAAGTTTGGCAATAAAGTTACATATCATAAGTAATGTGCAAGGTCAATTTTGCATCTAAATGTAGCATTACATGTGTAGGGTAAGTTATGTTAAGCAATAGCGCACAAAATGAAAACCTCTGCTAGAATCTTCACCTGATCTTAAAGGTAAATAACATTTCATAAGCAAGTTTATTTCTTTACGTTCTTTCTTATTATCTATAAATATATTTGTTATTTATAAAGTACATTTTCATATTTAAAAGTATATAAAAATTTTGCATGTATGTATATGGTGTTTTTTGGCTAGAACAGATTAATTGCATTTCCATTAACTTAAATGGGGAAATTCAATTTGACATTCAAGAAGTTATGAGCTTGACTATGGAACAAATTAAACTCATGTGTCAAGGTACCACTGTACATTATAGACATAGCTATCCATATTTATATATGTATCAGAATATACACATTTGTAGAAGTGGTTGTAGATTTATTATATATATACATAAAAATTAAAATATATAACTAATTTAAATATATTTAATATATAAATATAAATCCACAACCATATCCACAAAAGTGTGCATACTGATACATACATAAATATGTATAGATACATTGGCTATTAAGAATTTTAAAACCAGTTTAAAAAGTAAGATATTTTAAAAAATAGAATATATTTAAGTCATTTAGCTTTTAGTTGTGAGGAAATGTAAAGTTCTTTTTTCCCCAGAAATAATTGCTTCTCCTTCCCCCCCCCACCAAATGGATTTATAAAGAGATAGCATGATAGATTGAAAAGAGTATTGGACCAGGAATCTGGGAACCATTACTTTGAATCCTAGCTTTGCCACCAGTTAGCTATGTGAACTAGGAGAATTGGTTGCTCTAACATGAGACAATAAGCCTAAATGGCCTCCAAGATCCTTTCCACCTCAACATTCTTTGATTCCAAAACCATGTAGGAAAGTAAATACAAATTTAGAGATTCCATGATTAATATTATGTAAAAAAAAATTACATTTCCAGAATCAGTAGGAGTGGGCATATCTTTGAACCAAATATTCATTAATATAAAAATTTTGAACTCCATGTAGACTAACTTAAATATATCATGAATCATCATAGTTGGTAGGATATAATTAGAGGCCTAACATGACTGATTATTCATATCCTTGCTGTAGCAGTCCACCCCTAGCTATGGGCAAGGGGAACAGTTGGTATGTACAGGTTGTCTTAGAAGAGAGCATGCTCAGTCTTGAGCATGCTCAGTATTGCACGTGGCTAGAAAAGCCTCTGACCTTTGACCCCAGCTTCCCCCAGGTTAGGAGGGAACACAGGTTTCTTTGTGCTCACCTGGTTAAGAGAAACCACACCTATACCTTGTCATTAACCAATGATAATCATCCCTATGTACTGTGTATATTTGCATATCAAAGAGATTAAATAGGGCCCAGCCAGCTCCACCTTTCTCTCTTCTGCTCTTGCTCCCTTCCAGCTCACACTGATGGCTGTCTTTGCTAGAGCCTGGCCTTTCACCAGGCTCCATCTTTAATCTTTCTCTATCATCTCTCCGACCTGTGTGGTATTGAATCTGGATCTCTGGACTGGTAAAAGCCTTCAGAAGGGTCCTTTGATCAGAGCTTTGGCTGTGGCTCATTGGTAATTAATAAAGACTCATTCCTGCCACCTCATATCTCTACTTTGACTCCATCATCCCCCTCGTGGTATAGAAAACTTCTATCCTTTCTCTATCTTCCTACCTTAAAGCTTCTCTCTCCCCTCTGAGGAAGCTTTACTTGCTTTACCTCTGAAAGACTTTTATTTTATGTTTTTCCTTTTCTTGAAACATTCAAGAGACAGCTTGGCAGAGTAGATTGAGAACTAGCCTTGAAGACTGGAATTGATTGGTTCAAGGCCTAGCTCATACATACTATCTTCATGACCCTGGGCAAATCTCTTAATTTTCCAGTGCTCTGAACAACTCTCTGAGGCTTTAAGTTGCAGTACAAGTGTTGATCTGTAAGAGTAGATGGAGTTTCCCAATTGATAAATGGGCAAGGGACATGGATAGGCAGTTCTCAGATAAAGAAATCAAAACTATTAACAAGCACATGAAGAAGTGCTCTACATCTCTTATAATCAGAGAGATGCAAATCAAAACAACTCTGAGGTATCACCTCACACCTAGCAGATTGGCTAACATTACAGCAAAGGAAAGTAATGAATGCTGGAGGGGATGTGGCAAAGTAGGGACATTAATTCATTGCTGGTGGAGTTGTGAATTGATCCAACCATTCTGGAGGGCAATTTGGAACTATGCCCAAAGGGCGACAAAAGAATATCTACCCTTTGACCCAGCCATAGCACTGCTGGGTCTGTACCCCAAAGAGATAATGGACAAAAAGACTTGTACAAAAATATTCATAGCTGCGCTCTTTGTGGTGGCCCAAAACTGGAAAACGAGGGGATGCCCATCAATTGGGGAATGGCTGAACAAATTGTGGTATATGTTGGTGATGGAGTACTATTGTGCTAAAAGGAATAATAAAGTGGAGGAATTCCATGGAGACTGGAACGACCTCCAGGAAGTGATGCAGAGCGAGAGGAGCAGAACCAGGAGAACATTGTACACAGAGACTAATACATTGTGGTATAATCGAACGTAATGGACTTCTCCATTAGTGGCGGTGTAATGTCCCTGAACAACTTGCAGGGATCCAGGAGAAAAAAACACCATTCATAAGCAAAGGATAAACTATGGGAGTGGAAACACCGAGGAAAAGCAACTGCCTGAATACAGAGGTTGAGGGGACATGACAGAGGAGAGACTCTAAATGAACACTCTAGTGCAAATACTATCAACAAAGCAATGGGTTCAAATCAAGAAAACATCTAATGCCCAGTGGACTTACGCGTCGGCTATGGGGGGTGGAGGGGAGGAAAAGAAAATGATCTTTAACGAATAATGCTTGGAAATGATCAAATAAAATATATTTAAAAAAAAAACAAAAAAAAAGAGTAGATGGAGTTTCCTCACCTAGGATTTCCTGTATACCAATAAAGTCTCAAGTCTGATATCTTTCTCTGAAAAATTCCTCTCCAGGTCCCTTAAACACCTGCATTCCAATAACCAGAACTCTATAGGAGGAAGAAAATTTAGGAAGTCTATAAAATTCAAACATAGCAGCAAAAAGGTAAAAAATGTTTAGTATTTGTTTGGGGTAAGAGGTATTTCTGTGATTCATGGACCTTCCTACCTACCATATAAGAGTATTATAATATAATTAATAATATAATGTAATGTTATGTAATGTTATATTATTATAATATAACATTACATAACATAACATAACATAATATAATATAACATAACATAACATAACATAACATAACATAACATAACATAACATAACATAACATAACATAACATAACATAATATAATATAATATAATATAATATAATAACCATTCAATGACTGAGTTAGGAGGAACTTTAGGGATGATCTGGTCCTATTGCTTCATTTTATAGAAGTGAAAATTAAGGCAGAAGAAGGTACAATGATATGTCCAACAGTATATAGATAGTAATAACAGATTTGGGTCTCAAACTTTAGATTTTCTGACTTCATGTCCAGTGTTCTTTCTATTGAGAAAGGCAGTCATGCATTGAGGGCAATATGTTGAACTCAGAATAAGAAAAACTGCAATGCAAATCTGTTTTCAGGCATTTATTCATCGTATGAGCTTGGATAAATCATTTAACAGCTCATAGTCATTTTCTTAATCTGTAAATGATAAAAAGAACAATACCTCAAAAAGAAATTATGAGAATCAAAGATATAATACATGTCAAACATCCTGCTCTGACATGTCATGCCAACTGTTTGAATTATTAATCTATTATAATGCCTCTTCAATTACTTCAGGTCATAACAAGGGTGTGGCAAGCAAAGAATCACTTTACATAACAGACAGATCTTACCAATCTCATCTGTCCCCAACTCTACCTTTTCTGGACTTGGAGTGATTAATTTTAGAGCTTGAGAATAAGGGTTCAAGGTTCTATTTTTCTAAACAATTTCAGGCCTTCTAAGAATGAAAAAAAAAAAAGAAATAGACAAAGGAAAGCAAGAAGATTGGTGAGATGTCTTACAAAATGCATGCCAAAGTTTTTCCCTGTTCACTTTCTTTGAAGGAGAAATTTCTACAGCCTCAATTAATGTCACCAAATGCATTTTGAGCTTTAAAATGATAGCACTAAGATATCACATTTCTTTCACTTATTCTTTATATCTAAACTGCTGAGGATAGAAAGGCTAAGTGCTTCAACTGGGAATTACTATAGCATATAGAAATCATAAGTCCTAGCACTATAAGTAGGAAATGGTTTTTTCTAAAGATTGTAACAGGGAACTGTCTAAGGGATGTGAGATGATACAGCCCACCTAGAAACTCCCCAAGGCCAGTAAAGCACAAACCCCTCGGGTTATAAAAACAAAATTTATTTTATAAATGTAGGGAAGTAAGTAAGTAAGGGAAGTAAAAAAAGTAAGGGAAATTGGTAGGTTGAACCGTAACACTCTTAAAACCTAAGTTCCACCCAACTTCTAAGTCTCCTGCAAAAGGAGAGCCTTCTTTTTCTTCTCGGAGCCCTGCCTACATCAACTTGCTTTTATCTTAAAAAACCCCACTTGGTGTCTGACTAACCGGATCTGCCCACTGGTAATTAATAAAAAAGGAAAGGGAAAACCTGGGTTTAGTTGCACTAAGTAACCCAAAGTCCAGATGAAAATCTTTGGATTACCATAGCCCAAGAAGATTTCTGGCAGATGATCAGTGGCAGATGATCTTTGTCCTCAGGGAAAATGATTCCCTCCTAAGTAGATTCTCTCCCAAGAAGTCAATATTTTCTCCACAAAATTATGACTACCTACAGAAAATCTCTCAGAGCAAAATTTCCTTCCATCTTGGTGGAAATCCAGGCAGAGAGTCAAAACTCTTTCCAGCTCACTGGAAATCCCAGAAGGAAGTAAGGACAGTTAAAACAGTCAAACTCCCACAATTCCTCTCTCTTTCCCAGAATCCTCTCTCAGGGCCTATATCAAAATTCCCTTCTTTTAGCTAATCCCTGAATCCTTGAAATCACTCTATCCCTAATTTATATTCCTACAAGATTACATTACCATAATGGGTATGAATGTTCAAAGAAAACTAGCACCTCTTGTGTTAGGGCTTATCAATCCCTTTCAGGGTTGTTCATCATCTTTTGTATATCTGAGGGGCTCTCAAGTGTCATCTATGGTTTTAAAAATCTATAGTATGCATAGCAGCCACACATTGGTCAACCATTTTAGCAGGCAGTCTAGAATAGGTTGAGGGTAACTGGTGGGCTACCAACCCTGACTACTCCAAGCATATGAAGACCTGCCATGGCAGAATGGGTACATGAAAATAATTTGTTCTGATGGTCATGAAGGCAGCTGGAACAGTCACTATGGAATACTTAGAGCTTGGTCAGCTATCGAAGACACCAAGGATCAGCAAGAAAATCCCAGGCTGTCACCTGTTATCCAGCTACTGGACTTCAATAACTCTGGAAGAGTGAGGCTGATGACTTTGTGCAATGCGACTTCACTTAAATCCAATTCATGCATAAATCATTACCAAAGAAGCCACTGGTTCTCTTCAGAAACAATAGGCAAATAAAAACAACAAAAATAAGCAGGAAGGGTCTTTGGATTAGAAGCAGAGACCGAGATCTTGAATCTATTTCTGCTGCTAAGTAGCTATATAACCTTCCCAAATTACTTATTGAGTTAGTCTTAGTTTCCTGTTCTATAAAGTAGGGACAAAGAATATACTTTTCTCTGTTGTGAGAATCAAATGAGATAATGTATGAGGAAAAGCCACATAAAGTATACAATTCTTTATAAATGTAAAGTATCACATCCCAGCCATTTATAGTCATCAAACCAAGACATTCTGTTAGCTGTTCTGCCACTCTCTACCTCACAACTTTCCATTTTTGGAAAGAGTTTGCCAAGTAATTCTTATCACCAACTCTGACTTCTGGATCCAACTTCCTTGCCTCCTTACCAATCAATCAATAAGTATTTATTAAACATGTAGGATTTCCCCATCAGAATGCAAGCATATTGAAGACAAGAAGTGCTTCAATTGTGTATTCTGTTCACTAATGGTTTATATGGTGGTGGGTGCACAGTAGGTGTCTAATTTTTTTTCAAGTCAATCATCATAATTACTGAGTAGTGCCTTTATTTGCATTACTCCAGACAAGTAATTACTCTCTCTTGGTCTTGTTTTTCTCATTTGCAAAGGAAAGAACTGGATTAGGTGATTTCTAAGATTCCTTTCAGCACTAAATCCTATAGGCCTATAAACACTCTATGAAGTATTCCAATGGTTCCATCTGCATTATAAAGAAAATATATATTTTTTTAAAAATTAGACTCAGAGTCCAGTCACATGACGAGTAAGTGGCAACATGAGGATAAGAAATAAAAATTTCCTGTTTTTTTTCAATGTTATCAGTTTAGGGAATTATTCTTTGGACCTTATGTTGCTTTTATATTCATGGCAAAACTAAACTATAAGATTTTTTTTCTAAGTGGAGAAAAGGAATCATAGAATTTTAGAGTTAGGGAAAATTCTAGAGAATATCTAGTCCAACTTTATGGACTACAGGATTTTCCAGATGAGTAAACTGTGCTTTGGAGAGAAGAGACAACCTGCTTAAGGTAGTATGTGTGTATGGGGCAGAATCAGGACCTGAATTTAGGCCTAAAGCCAACCCTAGCTTTCTTTACAGTTTGTTGTTCTGCCCAATAAGGGTTAGATGTGTTCTGTATGACTTGACAGCCAGAAGAAATAGAGAGTTGAAGTCAGTGTTGTTGTTGAGACTTTGAGCCATGTTCAGTTCTCCATGACTCCATGGATCATAGCATACCAGGCCCTTTGCTCTTTTTATTGTCTCCCAAAGTCTGTCCAGTTCATGCTTATTGCTTCTATAACGCTATTTATCCATCTCGTTTTCTGCTTTCCTCTTCTCCTTTTGTCTTCAAGCTTTCCCAATATCAGGATCTTTTTCAATGAATCTTATCTTTTCTTTATGTGGTCAAAGTATAAAACTTTAGCTTCAATATTTAACCTTCCAGTGGAAAGTCTGAATTAATTTCTTAAAGTATTGCCTGAGTTAGTTTCCTTGCTGTCCAACTGACTCTCAAAAGTCTTCTCCAACAACAGCATTCAAAAGCATCAATATGTGGCACTCAGCTTTCCTGAGTTCAACTCTCACAGTCATACATTACTCCTAGAAATACCATATTTTTGATTATACAGATCTTTGTCAGGAAGATGATGTCTTTCCTTTTTTTTTTGTATTCTGCCCAGATTTGCCATTGCTTTCTTTCCAACAAACAAGTATCTTATAATTCCATGGCACCTCTATAGTGATCTTTGAATATATAATCTGATGCCATTTCCATTTCTTCTCCCTCTATTTGTAAGGAAGTTAAGGGACCAGTTGCTAAGATCTTAGCTTTTATATGTACCTCTTGGACCCTCATCAAGAGGCTTCTTAATTCTTTAGTTTCTGCCATCAGAGTGATATCATCTGCATACCTGAAATTGCTGTTATTTTTTCCCAGCAACCTTCATTCTAACTTTTGATTTGTACTGCCTGGCATTTTGCATACGTTAAATAACTAGGTTGACAATATACAGTCTCTTTGTAATCCTTCCCCAATCTTAAACCAATCAGTTATTCTATGTTTGAAGTCATAGAAAGGCAAATCAGACTTAATGTAAGACAGAACTTTCTAGTAATTTGAGCTTTCAGAAATGAGATGGGAGGCCTTGTGAAGGTTCATGCCACAAAAAAACCTATAGTTGAAAGGGACTTCAAAGATCCTCTATTTTAACCTCATCATTTTTACATGAAGAAAGTGAGGTTTGGTAAAGTTCTCAACCTTTCCTAAGATTTTATGTTCAGTAGCAGGAACCCAAACCAGTGTCCTTTGCTGGATTCTCAAGGCTAATAAAGCTTCCAATCAGTGGAAACAGTTTGGATAACGAAACAAATGAATGTCATAGAAGAAAAGGAGAGCGAAAGGTTGGAAGATTAGAAGAGAGATGATTAAATTCTTTTCCAATATAATCTAGTTCAATGTCTCATTTATGGAATAAACCCTACTGTGGATCTTTAAATTTTTATCTATAAGCTCTGGACTCTTCTTCTCAAATGGAAATGCCTCAGGTATGGGCCTAATTATTAAAGAGACTTTAAAAAATGAACACCTAGGTGACTTGGTGAATAGCATGTTGGAGGTTTAGGCAGGAAGATCTGATTTTAAATCAGATATTTATTTTAGACAGTTTTAGACAGTTCCTAGGTGTAAGATCCTGAATAGGTCAATTTACCTCCCTGGGCCTCAGTTTTTTTCTCATCTGAAAAAATGAGAAGTTGGGTGCAATTACTTTAAGGTCCCCTTCAGATCTAAATCTATGATACAAGTACATCTAATGAATATTTCATAATGTCTTCATTGTGGTCATAATTTATAAAGGTGACCATTTAGAATCTGATGATGAAGAAAACTTCCATGAAATAATATGAAAGACCAGAAGCAGACAAGACAATAACTGTGATTATGAGTGAAATCTTGAAATACTTTTATTTGGGAAATATCTCATATTCTGAAGTCTGCATATGTTTTTCTGTCATCTGTTTGAAATATTTCTCCAACTCAAAGACCTTGGAAGGAAATAACTTTGAGAAACATATCTTTCCTCTTGGGACCCAGAAGGAAAAACTTGTGCTTTAAAATGAAAAGCCTGAGGTATATAGTTTCCCACTGTGAGAAGGAGAAATTTCAGTTCAGTTCAGTTCAACCAATAATTTTTATGTGCTTTCTTAGATCCAGACAATTCTATATTCTGGGGAGAAAAAGGCAAAGAACAAATAGCCCCTGTCTCAAAGAGCTTACATTCTCTGGGTGTTTGGGGAGAGTGGTAATCATAGCTGCAAAACTAAGTAAATACAATATAAAATAATATCAAAAAACAATATAAGTAGAAAGAAAATGCTGATTGCCGTGGATATGGAGATCAGGAAAATTTCACTTAAGTGGCAATTGATCTGCTAAGAGATCAGGACAGAGTTGGGAGAGTTGGCATACCGCAGGCAACAGAAAAGGGAGAGAGAATTCTGAATTCAGAGAACACATAGTAGAACTGTTTGATTGGAACATAGAGTAATATGAAGTGTCTGGAAATGTTGATGGGATCCAGATTGTGAAATGTTTTAAATGCCAACCTGAAGAGTTTGCAGTTTTTTTTCCCCCTAGAGGGAATAGAGATTCAGTGAAGAATTTTGAGCAAAGGAATGATAGGAATATTAATTTGGCAGCTGAGTGAGAAATGGATTGGGGAAGAGACAGGCTAGAAGCAGAGAACCCAGTTAGTTTTGTATAAATGAGGATGTTATGAGCCTGTACTTCTGTAATGACCCTTTGAATGGAGAGAAGGGATGGCTCTGAATAGGTGGTATCAAAGGGAAATCGACAAGATATGGGAAGAAGAAAGAGGGAAGAGTCAAGGATGATTCCAAGATGACAAAATTTGAATATAGAATTAGAAGAACAATTGAAGTCATGAAAACTTGAGTGTAGAGTATGAGAAGAAAAGAAATTTGGTTGATGCCAGCATTTAGTGGCAAAGAAGACTTAGATAGGATGGTTCCTGAAATGGAGAACTATGAGAGTATTGTGACAGAAACCAAGGGAGTGGGTTCATGGAAACTATTCTTGTCTCTTCATATATTAGTGAACTCTCTTTTTATTTTATTTTTTCATATATTTACTAGATAAAATAAAAATTAAAAACATCAGGTCCTTTAGTACCTTGTATACTAATTTAGACAGCACAAGTGTATTCTGGGGGCAATTGGGTGGTAAAGTGGATAAATCACTGGTTTTGGAATAAAGACCACTCATCTTCATGAGTTCATATCTCTCACTAGCCCAAGTGACCTTGGGCAAGTCACTTAACTCTACTAACCTTAATTCCTCATCTATAAACAATTCCAGTACCTTTGCCAACAAAGTCTGAATTGGTAAAAAGAGTCAGACATGACAGAAAAGTAACTGAATAATGAGAAGTATATTCTAAAAACAAACAAAATCACAAAAAGCAAACAAAAAAATCTCCATAGTAACATATTAAGCAAATACTACAATTCTAAAGAAAACTACATTCAACCAAACATATTTATAATCCATTTGAAATAATTCAAATCTTATTAGTTGAGTCAATTACTTTGTCCATCTATTCAACAGGTGTTTATTAAATACTTATGCTATAAGACCATGGAAAAAATGTTGAATTTGTAACAAATTTAGACTTAACTTTGAATACTAATTTTGCCCCTTACTTTCTTTGCGTCCTTTGACAAGTCAGCCCTTCTGGGCTACAACCTCTTCATCTATAAAAATAGAAAGATGGACTAAATGACCTCTAAGATACTTTCCAGCTCTCCAGCTATGATTTTATGATCCTACTATGTTACAGGAACTGAAACAAATAAAAAGAAATAGTCATCTTTAAGAAAGTTATAAACTAACTATTAACAAGCACATGAAAAGTGTTCTAAATCTCTTATAATCAGAGAGATGCAAATCAAAACAACTCTGAGGTATCACCTCACACCTAGCAGATTGGCTAACATGACAGCTATGGAAAGTAATGAATGCTGGAGGGGATGTGGCAAAGTAGGGACATTAATGCACTGCTGGTGGGGTTGTGAATTGATCCAACCATTCTGGAGGGCAATTTGGAACTATGTCCAAAGGATGATAAAAGACTGTCTGCCCTTTTATCCAGCCATAGCACTGCTGGGTTTGTACCCCAAAGAGTTAATAAGGAGAAAGACATGTACAAGAATATTCATAGCTGCACTCTTTGTGGTGGCAAAAATTGAAAAATGAAGGGCTGCCCTTCAATTGTGGAATGGCTGAACAAATTGTGGTATCTGTTGGTGATGGAATACTATTGTGCTCAAAGGAATAATGAACTAGAGGAATTCCATAGGAACTGGAAAGATCTCCAGGAAGTGATGCAGAGTGAAGGGAGCAGAACCAGGAGAACATTGTACACAGAGACTGATACACTGTGGTACAATTGAATGTAATGTAATTCTCCATTAGTGTCAATGCAATGTCCCTGAACAATCTGCAGGGATCTAGGGGAAAAAACACTATCCACAAGCAGAGGACAAACTGTGGGAGTAAAAACACTGAGGAAAAAGCAACTGCCTGACTACAGGGGTTTAGGGGACATGTCTGAGGAGAGACTAAATGAACACTCTAATGCAAATACCAACAACATGGAAATGGGTTTGAATCAAGGACACATGTGATACCCAGTGGAATCGCGCGTCGGCTAGGGGAGAGATGATGGGGGGGGGGGAGAAAATGATCTTTGTCTCCAATGAATAATGTGTGAAAATGATCAAATTAAATAATGATAAAAAAGAAAGTTATATCCTGAAACCATTTGTTTTTATGAATCATCGATAAAATAATAATAATAGGATAGGACTTTTAAAAATATTTCATTGTTAGGAAGGCAATGTTTATTTAAAAAGAGCAAAATCTAATGGAAAAAATCCGTATCAGGACATTCCCTAGAATATCTAAATAAAAGCAACTGCCAGCCTTTTCTGAACTGGTAAAGATTTCCTCATTAGAGTAGATTGCACTATTTATTTGAAGGTATGGAAAGAAGAACAGATGGAAGGAATGAACAAACAAATGAATGAAGGAATGAACAAAGGAAGGAAGGAAACAAGTATTCACAAAGTATTTACTATGCTCTTAGACACTATGCTAAGCAATTTATAGATATTAACTCATTTGATCTGCAATTCCGGTGGTTGGTGCTATTATGAAAGGAATTTAGATCCTGAGAGTAGTGTGGAAATAGAGAACATGAACTTTAACAGAAGAGTAGCAACAAAGGAACAGCAGGTGGAACATCTGTGAACCATCCTAATTATAACTATAATCAAAGTGACCTCCATATCCTTCAGTTTCACTTTTTCCATTAGCTGGAAAGGGAAGGTCTTAAATATCCATCTATATAACTAGGCTGAAATGTAAAACGGCCCATTGCACCTTCGGTAAATTGATCAGGAATTCATCAACCAAATGAGTATGTTTTTCTTTATAAAATTAAAATGTCTCCAAGCATGAAATTTTTAGCCCAAGAATCTCCTTCTATTCACTAGTACTGGATTCAATTCAATGAAAAATATTGTTGTAGCTGAAATCTTCCAAATGTATTATTTCCCCATTAGAATGGGAGCTCCTTGAGACCAGGGACTGTCTTATTTTTAGTTTTGTATCCCCAGCATGCTGCACAGTGCTTTGTATATAACAAGTTCCTAATAAATGCTTAATTCATTCATTCATTCTCAGAGCAGTAAGACAAAGAAATCAAGTCTTCAACAGAATATTTTATTTAAATAACTGTAATGAAATTGTTTATCAACTGTACAATGAACAGTTATGAACTGACCATAACCTTAATAGAAACATATAAATCCAGTGCAGCAGGTACAACATAGAACAAGTATGTGATTAATTCGGGAATTAGATGAATTCTTAACATTTCTAAAAAGCTAAAGCACAACAGTTTCTTTTGGATTCTGTCTACACATGCCAATATTTTTCACTGTGTTGGGTAAAAGAGTCTTATTTCTGCTAAAGAATTTCTCCGGGAAATAAAAGCATAATGCTCCATCTCTCCCTTTTAAACTTAGGGCTTTTTTTTCCTTCATGAGCTTTTCAGTTTGTTAGGTAAGATACAGCTTTATTGAAAGGTGTCATGGAAAAACACATTATATGGTCAAAACACCTCATGTCACAATCACTTCCTTAGACAATTTGAAAAGCTAAATTACATCTTCCAAGGATACAGAATGATATCACTATCATAGACTAGACAAAGTTTTCTGCATGTATTTTTTTCAGTATTCAAGAAGTTATTTTATATCACAAGAAAACCTTTAAAATATTTGTGGAGAGAGATGGAGTCGGTGACTGAAAGCGTTTGTTTCTTTTTAAAACACATTCTAATCTGAATTAAATACAAAAAGCACAGTGGAGACCAGCAGAACAAGGCTGACTTTTAAAAATGATTCCTTAGGGGACAGAGACTGAAATTATGGTTTCCTTCATATAGGAAACTCCCAAATGAGGAAACTTGCTCTAAGAACGCTGCTCCAAACCGTGCCTATGGCTCAATATTGTTAATTGCCTTGAGCACTGAGAAGGTGAGTGACTTGCCCAGTGACACATAGCTAGGATATATCACAGGAAGGGCAGACGCTGCTAATTCCAAGGCCAAATATCTATCCTCTATAAAAACATGCCTTATTCCCCCACCTCTACTTCAAAATAAATAACTCAACAAGTAAATGGATGAATGAGAAAATAAATGAATTAAATGGCTTTCAATAAAATTTAGATAGATGTGCCTCTTCCTAATATTTAGGTGGATTAAATGAACTTTTAAGATTTGTAAACTGATAGTAATCTGTTGACTCATTTGTACTCCATGGGAGTTAAGTTCTATAGTAATAGAGATTTCATTTCCCCCTATTGGGGAGTAAGCTGGAATTCAGAGGAGGAAAATATTGGATGCTGAATTGGAATTCACATCTTCCTTAAACCCAAAGCCTGACTGTCTATATATTATAGTGTGCATTATTTTATAAAATAAAAAGATTAAAATGAATATCAAACATAAATTTTTTAAACCTTTACCTTCTGCCTTGGAATCAATAATAAATATCATACACAAGGCAGAAAAAAGGCTAGGTAATTGGAGTTAAGTGACTTAGCCATGGACACAGCTAGGAAGTACCTGAGTCTAAATTTGAACCTAGGGCCTCTGTTTTGAGTTCTGGCTCTCTATCCATTAAGTCACTTATGTGCCCCTAAAAGGATAGTTATTTGCTTTTGAAGCCTGCCATCAAAGACACAAACTCTAAAGTCAGCATTCTTTAAGAGAGGATGTATTCCTTATTATCTATTCCATCAAAAAGCATAGAGAGAAGGATGGGGGGAAAGTGTTAATGCTTAGTTTTTTCTAATTATGCTTTTCTCCAGTTGTTATTTCTGTACCAAGCAGGTGATTATCCTTCAGAGAGTATTAGGAAGTATAGGAATAGGTAATGTGGTCCACTTTCAATTTTATCACCTTAATATTAAGTCCCTTTATGTTACGTAGTCCAGGATATGTGTCCTTAATCTGATGATAGCATGTCTTACCCCTGGATTCAACAAATTGATTTCACAAGTATGAGACTGGTAAGCAAGATAATAAGCAACTATCTGTCAGGAAAAAATATAGACACACACATATATGAGATAAATATTACATATATATCTGATATTTATTAAAAGAATATATATTAGCCTTTAAATATACTATAATCCTGATTTGGGTCATCAATATGATCAATAGCAGCCAAAAAAGTTAATAAAATGATAGAGTGTGAGGTGAGAGGTGTAATTTCCAGAAATAATGAGATTGTACTGTGCCCTGATTAGATTTCATTTCAAAGTAATCTATTTGGGTGCCATAATTTAGGAAAGATATTAATAGTCAGAATATACTCATAGGAAGAAAACCAGTATGGTCCATTCTCTGTGAAGGGCTGTGGAAGGAACTGATGATGTTTACCTGGAGAAAAGAGAGGACATGATAGCTGTCTTTAAGTACCTAAGCAGTCTTATGTAGAAGAGGGTTTGGACTTTTTCTTTTTGACCCCAAAGAGAAAGACCTCAAGAAAAGCAGGCCTTTGCAATCAGGCAAATTTAACTTCAGTGAATGTAAAAACGAACATACTAATTAGTAAGGCTACCCAAAGTGGAATTGGATTTCCATAGCCTTACAGAGGATATGGGTTCTGTAATAGTTAAAATAGTGGAAGATACAAATTATGATAGATATAAAAGTGGGTGAGTAAATTGTGACCTCAGGAAATATGTTTTCACTACAGTGTTTTGTTTAAAATCAAATATAAGGTGGTCGCCAGGAAAATATTCCCAATTATGAATATACCCAAGTCAACTGGGTTTTATAGAGAATTTAATTAATACAAATGAGGAATTAAAGAAAGAGAGAAAGAGTAAGAAAGGAATAATTATGAAGGGCCTTAAGCCAACATGGCCTAGACCTGACTCTTAAGAGAGAGAGATCAGTCAGTCAGTCTTTTTTCACTCACCATAAGATTTGTCCCAGTAAGGCATTCAGAGGGACAGAGTCTCCCCAGAGGAAGTTCCAGCCAGAGTCAGCCTCCCTTGAGAGACCTCCTTAGAGAATTCCTCCAAGAGCTTCTCTCAAGCGATCTCCAAAAGAATCTCCTTCCAAAGGCCTCCAAAAGCCTCTCTCAAGAGCTTTCTCAAGTGATCCTCATAAGAGATTTCTCCAAAAGGATTGTCCTTCAAGATATTCTGCTTTTTCTTATATAGGGGGTTTTCTTCTATGTCACCTCCCCTAAGTCCTTACATCTACCAATCACTGTAGACGTTTTCTAAAGGACTGCACATTCTGAATTCCCAGCTAAGTCGACTAATCCCCTCAGTAAGTCTGAACCAGAGAAAACACAGCTGAGTCGACTAATCTCCTCAAGAGAAAACCTCTGAATAAGTTTTCACCTCTTTGCTCCTGGCAAGTTCTCACAGTCAAAATGGGGAATGTTCCCAGTAGGGAATTGTTCCAATTGAGAATTCCCCAATGGGGAAATTTTTAACATTCACAAGTCTGAGAAATTTCAAGATTTACAGTTCCCCTTCTTTGGAGGTCTTTAAATATAGCAGACTGCATGACCACTTGACTAGTCTGATATAGTAGAGATTCTTGTTTTTTGTATAGGTTAAATGTCAGTAGTTGGCATCCAAAGACCCTTAGACTCTTGAAATTTGATGATTATATATTTTTTTGAAAAATCAAGTTATATTAGGCAAAGAGGAATGAGGGGAAGAAAAGGGATAAACACTTATATGACACCTATAATGAACCCAGCATTGTGCTATACAGACACTATGTTAAGTAAATATTTTACAAATATTATATTCATTTGATACCTCTCAAAAACTCTTTGAGGCAGGAGATTCCATTATTTCTATTTTAAAGTTGAGGAAACTAAGGAAAATAGAGGTCAAGTACTTAATTGCCCAGGATCACACATCTAGTTGATGCCTTAGGCCAGATTTGAACTCAGGTTTCCTGACTCCAGCCTGCATTTTAACTATTGTACCACCTAAATGAAGAGGAATGAACTACCACCCCCTTTTTACATATGCTTGCTTGGGTCAGACTAAATGGTGACTTTTATTGTTTCAGATCTCATCAAGCAAGGGAAATGCTATATTTCTCATCCTGTATAAGTAGCTTTAAACCCCCAGAAACACCTGGTATGAAATTAAAAATAGTCAATAAATGATACAGATGCCACAGTAAATTAAATTGTATTCATTTGATATGTTCAACATATTGCATCTTAGGTCTTCACATTATATATTATAGAATATGAAATTTCATTGTCTTTATAATAGAATGTCACATATATTTTAATTGCTTATCTAATAGATGACAAAAATCTGAGACTTCATCATTGCTATTTTCTCCCTTTTTCCTTTGTCTTATGGAGCTTTCAAAAATATAAAGTTCAGTTTAGAAGAGAAAAATATAAATCAGCAACCTCTGAGCAAACATGAATCCTTTAAACAAGTTCCATTCCACTCTTCATTTCTCCAGAGATCATCTTTCATAACGTGGTACAAATATCTCTGTTGCATGAGCTGAGCTAATCTCTTTGCAGATATCTGCTCCTTGGGTGGGGACCAACAGAGGGACTGATATAATTAAAGGTTTCTTTTCAAGTACTTTGCAGGTATAATTTCCAGGTTCTCTTTCAGCCGCAATAGAAGAAACAGAGAATGTGTTCACTCTGGACCAGAATGATGGCCCATCTAGCTCAACATCCTGTCTCCCACAGTGGCCCATGTTGGAAGCATCAAAGGGAGGCAGACATTCCTCATACCACACTTAATTGTGCAATTCTACACCAAGGAAAAGTTTTTTTTTTCCCCTAACCCATGCTGGTAATCAGCTCATGCCCTAAAGCATGGGCAAAGGTTCATTAATTATACAGTAAAAATGGGTTTTATAAGGCACACCATAATATGGGGAAAAAAACAAACAATGCAGCCCTTCTTAATTCATTGGTTCTATTATTCCTTCCTTAAAGGTAGGATACCAAGAAGAAGAAAAAAAATGTATAGATAGCTAATTAGAAATCTTACTGGAAGTCTTAGAAGAGAACAGAGTGTCAAACTGGGAATTTAACCGCCAGGAAGAGAAGGTACACAAATTCCTCTCACCCCACCCCCATGTCCACTAAGGGCATACGTTACCAATTTTTCCTCTTTTAACTACCAAATAAATAAATTGGTGTAATATCTCTTTAAAATCCAAGACAATAAAAAGATCTGTTAAGTGCTAATAATAATCAATGGAAATTTAACCCTCTACTCTCCAAAGAAAATTGAGAGCCCTTCACTCTTCAATCATGATTGAGAAAGGATTGGGTTACAATAGAAAAGACTGATCTCTTGGTGTAATAATAATGCTGATAATCTGTACCTTGGCACTCTAGTACTTCTGCCCTTCTGATGTGGGTTTTCCCTTATTTTGCAGCCAAAAACTGAGCTCATCATATTGCTGTGATGGTAAGACTGAGAAAAAGCTCTCATTCACCCCATCTGACATCAAGGTCATGCCAAGGGTGTGGATGGTGTAGCCACTTTCTTAGGTTATGTGGAAGGACAGAGCCTGCTTTTGGTCAAATAGGAAAACTTCATCTTTGGCATACTCATTCCCTAGCTTTCCAAATGTCTGAGGACCTCATGATCTATCCTCTTCTCAGCTACCTCCTGGTACTATACATGCTTTTCCTTCTTAGTGCTCTATTTTCACAATCTTTCTTCTCATCAATACTTTCAAACCTTTAGTCTCATCTCCCTCCTCAGGACTTTGATCTCTGCTACCTAAGAAAAAATCAATCAGTCAATAAACATTTATTATTTTTCTACCATGTTCTAGAGACTGTAGTAAGCTCTAGGGATATAAGAAAAGACGAAAAAAACAACCTCTGCCTTCAAAGAGCTTAAAATCTAAGAAATAGATATGTACAAATGAACTTTATTCAGGATAAATAGGAAAAAATCAACAGAAGGAAGTTAAAAGACATAAAAGAGGTTGGAAAAAACTTCATGTAGAAGAAGAGATTTTAGATAGGACTTCAAAGAAGTCAGAGAAGTCAGTAAGTGGAGATAAGGTGAGAGAGCTTTCTGGGTATGGGGTCAGACAAAATACCCAGATTGGAGAGATGGAAAGTGTTATTTGTGAAACAGCAAGGTGTCATTGGATCAGAATACATGGAAGAGAGAGATGTAAAAAGACTGGATAGATAGGACTAGGCAACATTAAGAAGGACTTTATACGACAAACCAAATGTTTCATATTTCATCTATGAGGTGACAGGGAGTTACTATATTTTGTTGAGAAGGAAAATGATATGATAGGACCTGCAATTTAGGAAAATTACTTTGGTGACTGAAAGGAGGATGGAATGCTGTTCAGAGAAACTCAAAACAGGCAGATCCACCAACAGGTTATAAAAATAGTCCAGGTGTGAGGTGATGAGGACCTGTACTAAAACAGTGGCTATGTCAAAGGAGAGAAGGGGGCATATTGTAGTAATGTTGCAAAGGTAACATCAACAGACCTTGGCAACAAATTAAGTATGGGAAGTAAGAGATAGTAAATAGTTGAGGATAACACCTAGGTTAAGAATCTGAGGGACTGAGGAGATGGTTTTGCCTTCAGAAATTTGGAGTTGAAAGGCTTATGGGAAAAGATAAGAGCTCAATTCTGGTCATGTTGGGTTTACAATGTCTATGAGACATCCAGTTCAAGATGTCTGAAAGGCAGCTGGAGATAAAAGATTGGAGGGCAATAGATACATCAGGACAGCATGGATAGACTTGAGAATCATCAGCATAGAGATGGTAATTAAATGCATCAAAGCTAACCAGATCACCAAGAGAAGAGAAGTAGTATAGAATGAGAAAAGAAAAGGGTCCAGGTCTTGTTCATCTAATGACATTCAAGGAATTTTTTACACGGGGTCTAATGTCTTTGGTTAATTGTTTGGACTTGTTCTCATTTGATTAAGGTATTAGAGAACAGCATTTTTATTACTTTAAGTGAGGTAAGATAAATAGCTATTTTAATAACCACACTTGTACAATTATATAATTATTCTAGTTTTACATATAATGAAACTAAGGTTTAAATACACTATGAATTGCCTGGAGTCACACAACTGGTAAAAAGATTCAGATCTGACTCCAAATTCATTGCTCTAGAAACTAAATGTTAAAAATTACACAATTGAGGTAGGTAGGCTCAGTGGATAGAGAGCCAGGCCTGGAGACAAGAGTTCCTGGGTTCAAATATGACTTCAGACACCTTTTAGGTGTTTAACCTTGGACAAGTCAGTTAGCCTCAGTTCTTTAGTACTTTAACTCTTATCCTTCTTTTCCTTGGAACCAATTCCTAATATCCTTTGTAAGATATAAGATAAGGGTTTAAAAAGTTACATGGCAACTTTTTTTTTAGGGCTATAATGTGCTCACTTGTAAGTACACACTTTGCTTTGATGTCTAATCCAACAGGACATATAGGCCAGATAGAAGGAGAAGATGGCACTGGTTGACCTTTCAGGTGCATGTTTTAGGACAGGTTGAGTCTTGTATTATTTCTCAAATTGCATCACAACATCAGATGAATCCACTTGCACCTGTCCCAAAGCTGATTTCTTCTGTGGTATAGATTCCTCTAGGGCTAATGCCTTTTAAAACAGTACAAGAATTTCTTCTAACACACAATTAGGATAGCCCAGTACCTGGGATAACCATACAGAACAGCTCATGAGTCTTTGGGTATTGTCAGCCTACAAACTCATTCTCTCTCTACCCTTAGGCACCTATTTTCCATTACACTCATCCCAAAAGGCTGATTTACATTGTTCGTGTACACTAAAGACTTTGTAAAAGTTCAAGGAGAAAAAAAAGTAAACTTACAATTATCCTCTAACAAAAAAGAGTTAATCTAGACCCAATTTAAATGTCCATATTGTAGTCTATAATTTACATTGATAGGAAGTGAATGATTAGAGGCTCTAATGATTTCCTGCTGTTCAATGAAGAAGACAAAAATGGGAGAAATGAGAAGGAATGTAGATAGAGGTTATTGGTCCAAATTCTGCCATTTCCTGGAGCAAAAGTTTACCTGCTGTAGTGAAACAGGGTATTCACATGAAAAGTGACAGGTGAAGAGGATTCAAAAGGTTTCAGGGGAAAAAAAAGAAAGTACAGGGCAAAGCACATCTTTTGCACATCATGCCTAATAATAAATGGTGTGATATAGGAAGAGGAAAGAAATAAAAAACCTCAGATGACCTGGTTTTCAATCTTATACTCAGGTCACAAGAGAGTGACCTCTTAGTTTCTTTAATCTATCTTGAATCAGAGCAAATCATCTCTGACAACCCTGAATTCCCAGGATAAAGCTAATTTCTAGCAGTGGTGTATAGTGGAAAGACAAAGCTTTGAATCAGGAAATATGGCTTCTACTACTGAGCCTGCTAAAATTGTTTATGTGATCATAGATTTTGAGTTAAAAGGGGTCATAAAGTGTTCTTGGCCCAAACCCCTCATTTTGCAGATGAGAAACTGAAGCCCCAAAAGTTTAAGAGCTCTGGCCATGAGCACCTAGGAAGTGGCAGATGTGGGATTAGAACCTAGGTCCTCTGATTCAAAATCCTGTACTCTTTCATAACTTTAGGCAAGTTGCTTTAATTTTGTGGGTGGGAACCTTACCTTTGATATCTACAAACTAGGGAGGTCCAAAAAGATGATTGTTCATTTTAATATCCTACCTGTGATTTGCCTTCCAGGAGTAAGTTTGGTATGGCAGTATTGGGGAAACAACAGGGTTTGCTCTAGGAAAAGTTAGAAGCTGGTTTGTTTTGGCCAGTTTCTGTCCAGTCCTTCCTTTCAGATCTAAATTTCTCCATTATGGTTTTCCCCACTCTAATACCCTCCTGGCATTTCCAACTGGTCATTGGGTTTCTCTGGTACAGAAGAAAGGGTTATTTATGTTTTCTTATTAGATGGGTTCCAACCTTCCTTTATGCAGATGATTGCTAGATCCACATCACTGACTATGTATGTAACAGTTTAAATTCAACATGCACAGAGCAGAATTCATTATCTTCCCCCCCCCAATTTTTCCCTCTTCTACACTTGCCTATTACCATTTACCCCGTCTCTCAACTTCATTGTCATCCTCCACATTTCACTCAAACTCACTCCACATAGCAAAAATGTTGTCAGAGTCTCACTGTTTCTACTTAAAACATCTCTCATATATTTCATTTCTAGACGATAGCCTTATGGTTGTTCTACCAGCCTCAGGTCTTTTCCAGACTAATTCATCCTCCATTTAGTTGCCAAAATGATTTTCCTAATGTGTTGGTCTGATCACATCAATCTCCCTATTCAATAAACTCTTCTCAGTACCCTATTAACTCCAGGATCAAAATTTTGTTTGTCTTTTAAAACCCTTCACAACTGGGGCCCTTCCTACCTTTCTTCTCTTCCTGTACATTACTTACTTTCACAATACACAAATTTCACAAATATAGCAATACTGGTATTCTTATTATTGCTCATGCACAATACTTCATCTCCCAATTTCCTAAAACAGTGGCTTATAATGCGTAGGTACTTTATGGCTATTATGTTAGATTGGTCTATAAAATGAAGGGTTTGGTTGGGGTAATCCCTAAAGTCCTTTCTAATCTTATTTGTAGATTTTAAATTTGGAATGATCCTTAGCAATATGGCATATTGGAAAGATCTCTGGATTTCTGAAGTTTTTGAAATTGAATTTTTATCAAGTATTTGATCCTTAAAATCATAAGGAAGGGGAGGGTTAGATCCTTTGAGGTTCCTTCTAGTTATCAATTTATGATGCTATGATGATGTCCTCCAGTCCATATAAGAATAACAATCCACTTTACAAAGCCTCCATCAGCTGGCCTTGCAACTTTTGCTTGAAGACTTCCAACCACTGGGGAAACTCACTGCTTCCTACAATAGTACCTTTTACTTTTAAAGATCCCCAATTAGTAGGAAGTCAAAATCAACCTTTATTCAATGTTTTACATAGTACCATACATTTATACTCCTAGCCACAGGGGTAGTATTGAAGAATAAGAAGATTCTTCACCCAATGAGAAGATCCAACTCTAGTGTAGGTGGTAATAAGATAGATAAGCACTAATAACTTTTTCAAATTTCTGTTCAGGTCTGTTCAACCTTCAGTCTTGCTCTGGAATCAGTTACCCAGATAGCCATGCCCCATAGAACATCCCTGTCACTTAGCATTTAGTACAGTGCCTGGCACATAGTAGATATCGGAATAAGTATTAATACCCACATCTTTCATAGGTTTATAATAAATATTTATTGATTGGATTTTTCCTCAGGCTCCAATACAGGTTTTAGGTAATGGAACTGGAAAAAAGTTAGTAGTGATATAATCAAATTTTCTTGTAAAATATGGAAAGAAGGGCCATCCAAAGTATGGTTCCAGGTCCTACACAAAACTGACCAAATCCTCAGTTTGTAGAGAAGTGCTTGGGATCCTGGAGGTCTTATGCTGGTTCCTTAAGGATTTAGAAGTAGTTCTGAATAAGAGAGCAAATGCACAGTGCATCTCTTAATCATTACAGCTGAAAGACAGGAGATGTCATTAGTGCTTCTGAAAAATCTTACCAGTACTCAGAAGAGATTACACACTTGCCAGCACTTTTATTAGCAGATCTGGAGCACCACGTAAATTTTAGGCATATCTTCCAAAGCTTAGTAGCCTCTGTCAACAAAATGCATTATGGTAAGCCAATATATGCTAATACTCTACACCTTTCTACATTAATAACATTAATTTCACTCAACCTTTTTAATCAGCATTCCACCCCCAGACATTTATTTCAAGATGTCTGAGGGCCCACACAAGGAGGAAGGTAATAACACTTCTCAAAAGTGACTGCTCGATTGAGAAGGTAGAGATTAGGAAAAGTAACAATTATACCTGAAATGTTAATAACTGGATATCTTCTCTGAACTCTTACAAGTATTTACATTTAAAAAGATAAAATTACAGCAAAAAAATGAGAGAGAATAAGAGCAGTTTCAGGGAAAAACGGACAATTTTCTTTTTTTGTTGTTACTGCTTGGTTCCCTGGGTAATTCTGCCACGTGAGACTGGATAACTAAAGAGAACCATTATTATGCAAAAAGATCTGTCACAAAAGGGCATTACATATCTTCTACAAAAGGGGATTTCTTTAAAAGACACAACGGGTGCATTCAGTGTTTGGGGTTTGTAGTGGAAATCTATGGTAGTGCTTGCCAATACCATCCTGCAGCTGGGTATTATGCTCTGCATTCCTGGGAGGGGGAGAAATCATAAACTTGAGTGGTTTCATATTAAGCTCTTGAATTAGAGTTTGCTGATGTTGGAATATAACTTTTAATGAATTTTGGCATTTCCTCTCTCTTCAAAGGTCAAACAATAAAAATAAACCTCTGGGTTTTCAGTTAGAAGGAGGAGATGCCAAATGTATGTTTATTTTTATAAAAATTAGTTGGAAATGGCTTTGGCTAAGGTTAGAATGCCATGTATCAATGTTGCAAAAACAAATGGTGGAATGAGCACTACTGAGTTTGTCACTTTTAACAAAGAATTAGGGGAACATCTCATAAAGTCACAATCTGTACTTCTACAGAGGAGAGAAATCAGAATGGTGAGGGGACTTGTATTCATGATTTTTAATGATCAGTTGAAAAAAATGCATCTACTTATCCTAAAGAAGTAAAGATTTGCGGGACACGACAACTGTTTTCAAATATTTGAAAGGATATCATGTGGAGGGAAAAGAAGAAAAAGATTCACCCTGGCCCCAGATGCCCAGAAGTGGCGAAGATATCAATTGAAGTTTGAAGAAAGGAAAATGACTTAATACTGATAGCTATATGAAAATAAAATGGGCTGCCTTGAGAAGTATTGAGTTCCCTCACCTAGGAGGAAAGTGACCAGAAAAATACTTGTTGGATATATATGATGATGTCTTTCCTTATATGGTTTCAACTTGATGACCCAAATTCTGTGATGTTTTCCTTCAGTCTTCTCTCTTTGCCAAAATGATAACTAGGCTTATTTTTAATATGGCAAATATAAATCCCACATATATTATTTGTGCATGTAGAATATATGCATTAACATATATAATATATAGTCCAATTTTAGATTCAAGGTATATGCTATATTTACTATATCTCAACTTAAATTCAAGGTTACATTCTTTTTGAAAAAGACATTGGAGGTAATTTTTCATCATGACAACTCATCCACTTCAGAAGAATTATATTATATTCTCTTAAATTCTATTCTGAATTTCCCTTCTCCATCAAGGAAAATTTAGTAAAATTTGAAACAATAGAACAACCATGGTTAAGAATTAACTAAAGCAAGGGAAACAACAAAATGAGAGATAAATTATAACGTGTTTCTGAAAAAGGCCCCATTTCTCGAAGATTTAGAGAACTGGGTCAAATTTATAAGAATATAGAGCATTACCCAAATGACAAAGTGTAAAAGGACATGAGCAGGCAGTTCTCAGATGGAGAAATTAAAACTATCTTTACTCATGTGGGGAAAAAATCAATCCAAATGCAAATCAAAACAACTCTGAGGTGCCAC
The DNA here is from genome assembly GCF_027887165.1 of Monodelphis domestica. Lineage (NCBI taxonomy): Eukaryota > Metazoa > Chordata > Mammalia > Didelphimorphia > Didelphidae > Monodelphis > Monodelphis domestica. The sequence continues at coordinate 101,025,607 of NC_077228.1, read as the reverse complement.
CTCACACCTAGAAGACTGGCTAATATGACAAAAAAAGGAAACTGATAAATGTGGAAAATTGGAAAACTTAGTGGAGCTGTGAACTGATACAACCTTTCTGAAGAATAATTTGGAACCCTGACCAGAGACTAAAACTGTGAAAATCCACTGATCCAGAAATACCACTACTAGTCTGTTTCCCAAAGCAATTAAAGATAGGGGGAAAGGACCTTTTTGTGCCAAAGTATTTTGGGAGATCTTTTTGTGGTAGCAAATGACTAGAAACTGAAGGAATATCTATCAATTAGGGAATAGTTGAACAAGTTATGGTGTATGATTGAAATGGAATACTATTGTACCATAAGAAATGACAAACAACATGATCAAGGTAGAACATTGCATCTGATATCAGATATTTTTAATACATTGATTGGTAATGAAGAATATTTTTCTTCTTTTTTTTTCTCTGAAATTCTTTGTTGTAAAAATTAACACTATTGGATTTATGCAGAAATGGAGAAATGCAAAAACAAAAAGCATCTATAAAATATTTTATAGTCTTATATCCCTTTTGGTATGGCTCTAAATTTTAAAAATGATGACTTGTACTTGATAACTTCTTAGATCTCTTCTAATTCTTTATGATCTATAGATTCTTTGTAAGCACTTAGAAAAGAAAATAATTTTTAGGAATTATCATGCTATTTCTAGTATGTTATTTTAATCTAATTTTATTTCATTATGGCTTATTTTTACATAAGATAACTAAACTTACCCATCAAGGAGATTGTCCTTATCAAGAATCATCATTTCTTGAAGCCAAGAGAACATAATGGTTATCTAGTCTAACCTCCCACCCTTTGTAGAGAGACCTTTACAACCCCCATGATAAAATGATCATTCAGAGCTTTTACTTGAATGCATCCAATGAATGAAACACACAGGTTGACAAGAAGAATATTGTAAATGGAGTGGATTTTGGTTTCATTAAGGCATTTGACAGAATCTCAAACTACTCTATGAAAAATGCAAAATAGAGGCTTGAATGGCAGGTGGGTAGTATACTACAGAGAACAGATGGAATGGGTAGGCAGATGGTGGAATAATTATACCCACACTGTATAAGTTAATGGATCAATATCAATTTGAGAGTAATGCTTTTACTGGAGGACTATAGACTCTATAATAATAGTTGAAATTTATAAAGGATTTTATATTTTGTTCAGTCCTGTCTGACTCTGTGACCCTAAGGACTATATTATCCATGGGTTTTTCTTGGCCAAGATCCTAGGGTGGTTTTGACATTTTCTTTTCCAGTGGATTAAGGCAAGCAGAAGTTGAGTGATTTGCCCAAGGTCACATAGCCAATAAGTGTCTGAAGCTGGATTTGAACTCTTAGATCTTCCCAACCTCAGGGACAGCAAACTATTCATTGAGCAACCTTGCCATATCCAGGATTTTATTCATTTGTTCTCATTTGAACATCATAATAATTCTGGGATATAGGTAATATAGCCTATGTATATTTTTAAAATGAGGAAACTGAGGTTAAGTGACTTATCCCTAGATACATTGCTAATAACTATAGGGAGTTGGATTTCTACTGATGTCTCCATGACTCCCTTTCCAGGGGAAAGTTAGGTGGCAGACTGGATAGAGAACAGAAGTTAGGAAGACCTGAGTTCAAATTTTCTTCAAACACTTACTAGTTATGTGACTCTGGGAAATTCCTTTAACCCTGATTGACCTCAGTTTTCTTATCTTTAAAATGATATGGAGAAGGGAATGATAAACTATCCCAGTGTCTTGGCCAAGAAAATTCCAAATGGGGTCATTAACAGTCAGGTGAGACTGAAATGACTGAACAACATTCTATGACTTCAAGTCTGGCAGTTATTTCATTCTACCATATTACTTTTAGATAATTTATTTGGATAAAGTGGCATTTATTAATTTTGCAGGTGACACAAGGTGACACAAATCTAGGAAGAGCTACTTTGTTAAATGAAAGAATAAAGGATTAAAGAGTTCTTTATAAATTGAAATGATAGGGTACAACCAATATAATGAAATTTAACAAAAAAGTAAATGGCCCCCTATTTGGGGGGCCAAAAACAATTGCATGAGGACTCAATGGGGAGAAACTTGTCTACATAGCCATTTATGTAAAAAAAAAAGTTCTGGGAGTTTAACTGACTATAAATTCAATATTTTATCCAGTGTGATATAACTTTCTCCCTCTCTTCTCCCTAAATAATGGAAAGTTAAACTGAATTAATAGAGGTATAGAGTGATTTGATCTGGAGAAATGATTGTCTCTATGATTTCTTGGATTCTTGGATTCTTCTATGATTTCTTCAGTGAGACACAAGCCCATTTCTGCATTTGTGAATAAATCTTTTTCAGCTTCAAGTCTAGTCTTCTGGTGGAGTTGGGAGAACTTCGATTTTTAAATTATGCCACTACCTAGGGCAACTATCAGGATTGCACTTTTTCATTCATTTTTTAATGTGTTCTTCATATCTTTTTCATGTATGTCTGTTCTCACCTCTCTCCTTTACTGGGAGGTTTTCCTTTTTGTATCCCTTGACAGCACTGATTTGGGTGCTTTGCACATGTTGGGCATACTGGGCTGTTAACTAAAGGACTTGAAACAGATGATTGATAGTTCAGACATCTCTGGGAAGGCATTTGGGACTTGCATGTCATTTCTGGCTATTCCTAAATTTATAAGAACTCTTTAGAATATGCTTCCCACCTATTCTTTCCCTCCAAATTTCTACTGCAGAATAGAATTTACAAACAAGCAAATTGGCCAGAATTCCACAAAATGGCCTCATTGTTGTTGTTTTGAGTGATTTCTTTATTAAGAAGTAAATGGTACAATCACTCATTTGTAGGGCAGGACTAGCCTTTGAAAATCTGTGGTTAGGGGATTATTCCTGTCTTTGGTCTTTCATCTGCCTTTGGCCCAGGACTGTTCTGATCTCTGAGACTGAGAGTTGAATGGCATAAATTCTGCAGTGATTTTCTGTGTGGAGAAACAAAGGAATAGCACAAAACAAATATTTCTGCAGAAATGAGAAGTTTATGGAATAATTCTTTGGCTTCGACGTGTACAGAAGCCAGACTTTTGAGACTCTGAGCACACTATGGCATTCATATGTCAAATGCAAACAAGGCCTTGGTGCACAATAAAATTAGTAACAGAAAACAGAGTTTTGGAAAGCTGCTCAGTGTCCACACTGAACTACAAGGCTTCCATATACACTTGAAGTAGGAAAGATACCACAGGACCTGGGGCCAAGTCCAAAATATCTATTGTATGCTTAAAAAGAAAACATTTTCTGTGGTATATAGATATCCTCTTAGGCATAAATACTAATATCCATGAAGTCATATTAAATATATTTCCCTTTAATTCCTCCAAACTGTCCAATGCTTCCATTTTGTAATTCATAGTTTCCCATGGGTTAGGCTTCATATGTGTGAGTTTCAGGAAAGAGAAAAACAAGGCTCAATTATACTTTGCATTTTCAAAGCCCCTTTTAAAAGTATGTGATACAGAATTATCTAGAAGTTAGCAATTAAATACCTGAAAAGAAGGGCATTGCCAAATGCATGTTTGTCAGTCAGGAACATTCGACATTACTCAGTGTGTTCACTTTCCAAGCTGATTCATGATTCACTCGTTACCTCATTTATACAGGGGAAAAATGCAGGTAAACCTTTAGTGAGGTCAACACGCCAAGGTTAGTTTTTATAGCTCTCCATGCCAGACCGCTCTGATGCATTAGACGTAAAAGCCTCAAAAGGTACATTGATTAGGGCCTTATAACCCTACACAAATGGCCAATACTTTCAAACTCTGCCTTAATAAAGTAACACTAAATTACACAGTGCTTATTATCTTTGATTATTTCATGTGTATGAATTTTGTATCCGCCCCCCCCCAAAAGATGAATGTAAAGCGCCTTAGAGTCAAGAACTACATTTTTAATGTTTCCGTATCATTCGAATAGACTGTAAACTCCTCGAAGATAGGGATTATTTTTCATTTTGTCTTTGTACTCCAAAGATCTGCCTAGTGATTTGCACTTAGCTGGAACTTACCAAACGAGTGTTGCATTTGATTGTGTCTTTCACAATGCCTGGATAAGTTCTCACTACAAAACAGTCATTCAATAAGTCGTTGTCAGTTGGATTCCCAACCTGTTTTTGACTATTCTTTTTCTGATATTTTCCTTTTCAATACTAGTCCCTCTGGAATTCTTACTGTTCCATGCAAACCATTAGATCTATGACAGCATATTACAGCTACAAAAACAACAACAAAAAAAAAACAACAAAAAAAACCTCTTCCAATGAAAAACTCGACAATTTCATCATTTTATCAGTGTGTAGCCTGAGGTCCAGAGCAATGGCAAGACTTACCTAGTAAGGCATCACACAACTAGGAAAAAGATTTGAACCCTTTACTTGGCACAGGCCTTTAAGTGTAGAAGTCAATTTTTTACTGGAAAGAAATTAAACTGAACCCAAATACATACATTAGATTTTGCTTCCTGCCCCATAAGGGAAGTATTTCTCTTCTTTTCTTCTTCTTAGCAAAGTTACCCCTAGTTCTATAATGGGTGAATAGGTGACCCCTTTTGACCTTTGGCCATGTCCTCCATGATCCCATTTGCCTTGAGATGCTGGTTCATTTGCTCCATATTATTGGGCATTTCATGTTGAGGATGGAAATGCTGACTAATTTAGCCTTCACGACATCCATCAAAAATAAGTTGGTGGAAACTATTGCATGCTGGCATATGACTCATTAAGTTACAACATGGATTTGTGGGGAAAAACAGGAATATGTTTAATCCTGGAGTCAGTACTATATCATGGGCCCTAATAGCCTTCTGAATCCATTGGCTCTCTCCCTGCTTCCATTGCTCTTGCCTTCATAGCTAACAATCTAGCCTTTTTACCTTTTCCAACCCTTTAAACAATGGGGAATAGATCTTGTAGCTTTATACTCACACCATTTAGAGCCCTTGATAAACCATCTGCTCTTTATATGGTCTCCCTGACCCTTAGCCCACCTAACCCTCTCGTTGGAATTTCCCCGATACTCATTATTACAATTGTTCTAGAAATATATGGCCCCGTTACCGTAGCAATTAACTATAATAGGTGTAAAATTGTTAAGTCAGGCTTCCCACTCCCAACTGGAGGAGGGGCAAAAGTAATATTCTCACTTGGTAACTGAGGAGGCTGAGAAACAAAAGGTTTAAAAGATTTACTCTAGGTCTCTCCCAAACCAGTAAATAATGACGTGAATGACTGTAAAGGAGTATTGGCATGAATAACATAAAACAATAGGTAATGTTCCTTCTGTCCTTACAGCCACAGTAATTCCAGATTAAATCGTCAGAGTTATATGGTATCCAATGAACCTAGGGCTTGCCTTTATGGTAGCAGATACCTTTAAAGCTTGACCCCTTTTCAATTCCTTAATTCGCAGGCAAATGCAATCTTTATGATTCACAAAAGCAAAACATAATTCAACCAGACAACTGTATTTGAAAGGCAACTATTTTTGTGGTACAACAGAGGTGAGAGAAAGACAGGGAGAAAACTCCCAGGGACTGTGTCTCCTGGAGAAAGGAGAGTTGATTATAGCAGAAATGAAACCAAGTCATCAGCAATAGCACCCTTTCCAGTGCTTCATCCCCTGGAATACTTTATTCATTGGAGGGTCATGATAAATGAAACATAAGATAAACTTGAAACCTATAATAAATTCAATGGAAATGTGACAAAACATACAGGGGTATTTTAGGGGTGTGTGAGGGAAAGACAGACAGAGAGAGAGAGAGAGAGAGAGAGAGAGAGAGAGAGAGAGAGAGAGAGAGAGAGAGAGAGAGAGAGAGAGAAAGAGAGAGAGAGAGAGAGAGAGAGAGAGAAGAGAGAGAGAGAGAGAGAGAGAGAGAGAGAGAGAGAGAGAGAGAGAGAGAGAGAGAGAGAGAGAGAGAGAGAGAGATAGGTGGGATGGGGGGAGAAACAAAGAGACACAGAGAGAGAAATTAGAGAGATACCAAGGATTTATTAAGCACTAACTACATGGTAAGATGGCATAGTAAGAAGAAGGAAGAATAAAAATAATACTTTAGTTAGCTAAACCATAAGATTTTTATTTTATTTTTTCCTCTAGTTTGTACAAGAGATTTGTAAAATAAGGCAGTGTGTTGGACAGGAAAACACAACAGTATGAAGTCTGGAAATTTATGTTGTAAACTCAGTCTTGCTTTCATAATTGGGTGACTTTAGGCAAGTTCCCTCCCCTCTTTGGATCTGTCTCCTCATCTCTAAAGCACCTGACAGAGAGGTAATGTCTTCAAGGTACAGATGAGATGTTTTTTTAGGCAAGGGCAATGTAGCCATTCATTTTATTGGACGATGTATATTTGTTACTAAAGCTTTGGTTTTATTTCATTATTTATTTTGGGGTGGTGGTAGAAAGGAAAAAAATTATTAATCGCAAAAATTAAATTAAATAATTAAATAATAGCATTGAAGGATATATTTTTAAAGTCTCATTCCAGCTCTCAAGTCTACAATTCTATATTTAATGTATCAGCTATTCTAACTTCAGCTAGAAGTCAGTGGTCATGTAGTGGTGTATTTTTTGTCAATTTAATTAACAGAAAATTAACATGTTACTTGAATACATTGCAACCAAATGACAATGTGTAGGACTTGAGAAATTTGCCTTCCAACAATAATATTTTATCTATCTCTTAGCCTATATTTTCCTTCTTCTGGAAGGAAAATGTTTTAAAAAAAGAAAAGGCTCATGGAGATAGCAAACCAGAGAGAGACTTGATGTACTAACAAGTTTAAGTCTTAGTTAAAGTAAGTAGTTGTCATCCTTTGATTCATCTACAATGAACAGAAAGAAAAAAAGGAGGGAAAATAGTAAATTTCTATAAGTTCTAAACTTTGTGAAATGACAAAATTTTTGTTGTTTGGAAATAGGTAAACAAAAGCAAAGCTACTAAAAAAGGTCAACCTTCCATACTGATTTTTTACAGTTTCAAATCTATTGAAACACTTCTAGAAAAATTCCAATTATAAATTAAAAAAAAAACAACTCCCTATCAAGAGCTGAGTTATTCCTTTCAAAAGTAATGTAAGTTAGGGGCAGTTGGGTGGCTCAGTGGATTAAGAGACTGGAGGTCCTAGGTTCAAACCTGACCTCAGACACTTCTAGCTGTGTGACCCTGGGCAAGTCACTTAACCCAATTGCCTAGCCCTTAAAACTCTTGATTCCAAGATGGAATGTAAGGCTTTAAAAAAAAAAACTAATGGAAGTTGTTTTTAGTTATAATAGAGATTACATTTGCCATCCTCATAAGTTTCTGTTTCTGAAGCAAGAGACTTCCAAAAGTAGAAATTGGAGCAAATGACATGACACCACTTCTAAATATTCATTCCAATTTCCTCTGACATCATGAAGTTCCAGAGGTCAATTCTCTCTAAGAAAACCTTTTAGGGGTTTCAATAGTTTCTAGCATCAGATCATTGTATCAGCTCCATCAGCACCACAGACTTTTAGGCTGGATCAGCATTTCCATGGACACCCTTATTTGTAGAGATTTATAACTTTGCTATAAAAACCCACTCTAGGCTGAAACTTGGCAAACAAAACCCCAATCTGGGAGCAATTCTATTTTTCTTCAGTTTGGAGCTAAGCATCTGAATGGATAGAATTTCTAGAAACATTAGAAGTCAGGGGTTTCAAAGACTTCTTGTGTTTTCTTATAATAAGAACCTTTTCTTCTTTTAATTATAGAAAACAAGGATGATGCTATCAAAGTAGGGCCCTCCCACCAAGAAAAGTTCATAGGTTGAATCATTCATTTAGTGACCATGGACTATGAAAACACTCCAAATGTTAGTATGCTTTCCATAATAATTACTAAGTAACATTTAATTACCATTTATGATGAAACTCCTTTACTGTAAACCTGACCATAACACGAATCTTACAAAATCCTGTTTAATAATCTATGGGGCAAAAACAAAAGGAGATCCTGAAATTAACAAGCATTAAACTGTCACCTACTCTAGGATAAATGGAATAGAGATAAAGGTTAGGCTGAGTTAGCACAAAATCTGAAAAATGTCATTTTTTTTCAATGAACAGGGTTAGAAAGAATTGAAGTCCAGGGTAGGTAAGTGATACAAATACTAGGCAACTTTAAATGGGTTCAGGTTTCTTGGTTGAGACTATACATACTCCAGAGCACTAAAAGACCCAATAGGGGTGGCTTTGGAACTACAGATTGTAATCTCTAAAGAATCATAGATAATAACAACAGTAAAGTTAACTTTCTCATTTATCAAAACAAAAAATAAGATTATGAAAACTATTGACATGAGATTGACAGTGATGTACAGAGACATTTTACCAAAGATTATTGAACAGATAATTTCTGATAACACAATAAAAAATATCAGTAGGAACTAGTCACTGTTTACTATGAACATGTAATAACTTGTTTGATTTCTTATAGGACTTCTAGTTTGGCAGAACTAAACATGCTTTTTTTTTTGTTAAAACATTAGGCAGATTTTCTTTACTTAGTTTGGAATAAGCTAGAGAAATTTTGGATGGATGATCATATAATTGAATTTGTAGCTAGTTGTTCTCTTCCCCACCCCAAATGATGAATGAGTTGATAAAAAAGGGTAGGAAGGAAGGAGAGCCTATAGTGGTATATCCTTGTCTTTATACTCTTTTCCTCCATCAACAACTTGATAAAGCCTGGAAAGATTATCTAATTTGTAGTTGATACCAAGCTGGGAACTAAAGATAATAAATTAAAGAATTAAGATTTAAGATATCTTGTTAATTTGGTGAAATGAAATGAATATAATGAATTGTGGCAGTAATAACTGCATTGCATTTGGTTCAAAAATAAGTTATATAGAATGAGAAAATCTGATTTGACTTTCAAATCCAAAGAGTGTTTGTTGTTCAGTCTTCATGATTCCATTTAGAGTTTTCTTGGCAGAGATTCAATCATGGCGTGCCATTTCCTTCTCCAGCTTCAGGAAACTGAAGCAATCATAGTTAAGTGATTTGCCCAAGGTTACACAGCTAGTAAGTATCTGAGTCTAGATTTGAACTCAGCAAGATGAATCTTCCTGACTCCAGATCTGCCTTTCTATCCACTGTGCCACTTAACTACCTCTAAAGTGTTATAATTGGTGTTAATCTAACAATATGATGATGCTAATTCAATTTTGGATTAACTTATAAGTATATTGCATCAACTGAGAAATTTAGTGACCTCCTGGAGTACTATGGTTAGTTATGGATATTATATTCACATTTTAACCACAAATTCCTCCAATCCTACATTATTTTTGTTATTCTTTTGAAATCCCCTATGACTTATTTGCAATCTACCTCTGTATCCTTTTTGCCTTTTATACATAAATATGCCCTGGATTCTTGTACATATTATTTTACATGAACTCTGGATTCATTTCTCTAAAGGCTGAGATACTCTATAATTCTATAAGAAAAATAAAAAAGTAGAAAGGAGAGAGGTGGAGAACTGGAACTTATGTCCTAGTTAAATTTTATTCCTAGTTGCCCTTGCCTTCGTTACCTAAAATTTTGGGGATGGAAGCATTTGACAGTACTGATTAGCCTCAATTCTAGCATAATTGTGCACCTTCAATACTGGATGGCATCATGTTCATGCAGAACTGCATTTTCATTAATATTAAATTTCCACAAAGCTACTCTGTCTGGTTTCAAGACCAGGAACAGCATGCCCTTTCCAGGATAAGCTCATCACTTCTAAACTCACCAACATTTTGGAGGGCTAGAGGGTAGATACTGGACTCTCATTCACTACCATGTGGCTAATTCTAACCCAATTGACACAACCTCCCCAGTCACCTCTTCCTTCTGGTTAGAAGGCTGGAGGACGGAATACCAAATGCTCCTCAATGCCTTTCTTTATAAGAGACAGAAACTGGACTCTCTCATTTCATTTCAGTTTGCATCTGTTTCCCTGCCTGGTTTCAAATCCATGGAACAATATTCCTCCTACAATGGGTACTCCCTGATGCCCTCCCATCCTGTCCCCATTTGTATGTTGTCTCAATCTATAGATTATAAGCACTTTGAGGACAGAAACTGTATTTCTTTTTATTAATCCTATTTCCAGAATTTAGTGCAGTACCTGAAAATAGTAGGAGCTTAATAAATATTGATTGGGATGGATTCAATTTGGATTTTGATTTCTAAGAAACTGTTCCTTTGGCAAATCATTCAGTAATTCTTATTACTATTGAAGTTCAGCTAGATGATGCTGGTACCAGATGAAACAGATTAATCCCCCATGAACATGACATTAAAACCATTTCTGTGTGCAGGCAGCTCTGCAATTAAGCATGTTGATGAGTCCCAAGTATGCAAGAGCAGCAGCTGAAATGCAATTTACTCTTGCTAAAGAAAAAGTGATCGCTGAAGCACAAAATCTGTTCTGTAGAAAAGAAAATGAAGAAGCCAATTGAAGCTCTCTGAATCACTAACTTGAGGAGCATTTCTATGACTCAGTGGTCATTATTGTATTGGGGATGTGTTCAGCTATGATTGAAGCCATTTGGCTGATTGATAAATATGTTGCCTTAAAATCTTTAGAGAAAAGAGCATAAAAATTAGAAAAAGTTCAAGCATTTTTTGTATTTATAATGGTCTCAGAAATAATGTTCACATGTAGTGGATCATCATAGGTCCTCTTGTCTCTAAAGGATCTAGGGGAGGGGTCCCTAATCTCATGTGTCCATAAATTTGCATTACTTTTTTATAATTGTATTTCAGTGTAATTGATTTCCTTTGTGATCTTATATATTATATGAATTTGAAAAACACCATTCTGAGGAGGGAACCCTAGGCTTTGCCAGTTTACCAATGGAGTCCATAATGCAAAAAGATTAGAACTCTTGATCTAGAAGAAGAGCAGCTAAAATAGAATGAAAAAGCCTGAACTGATGTGAAAGTATTCTTCTGACTTCATATACAAAATCCTTTCCATGAGACCTTGTTCCTGAATTGTCACCTCAATTATTGATAAGTCCTCTCTTCCAAAGCATCTTTAAGTTGACCATCTGCTTTCCTTGAATTTAATGCAATTCCTCAAACATTTATTAACAAGGAAAACATATATGTATGTTTTTTGTCAAGTGAAGCCTTATCCAATGGAAGGAGGGAGTTAATTGAGTATTTTAATGCATTTTAATGAGAGAAGGTCAGATTGGAAAGACACATCGAACACCTGAGAGTTTAGAAGTGAAGCTTTATTTATTTTTTTTAAAATATATTTTATTTGATCATTTCCAAGCATTATTCGTTAAAGACATAGATCATTTTCTTTTCCTCCCCCCCCACCCCCCATAGCCGACGCGTAAGTCCACTGGGCATTAGATGTTTTCTTGATTTGAGCCCATTGCTTTGTTGATAGTATTTGCATTAGAGTGTTCATTTAAAGTCTATCCTCTGTCATGTCCCCTCAACCTCTGTATTCAGGCAGTTGCTTTTTCTCGGTGTTTCCACTCCCATAGTTTATCCTTTGCTTATGAATGGTGTTTTTTTTCTCCTGGATCCCTGAAAGTTGTTCAGGGACATTACACCGCCCCTAATGGAGAAGTCCATTACGTTCGATTATACCACAGTGTATTAGTCTCTGTGTACAATGTTCTCCTGGTTCTGCTCCTCTCCCTCTGCATCACTTCCTGGAGGTTGTTCCAGTCTCCATGGAACTTCTCCACTTTATTATTCCTTTGAGCACAATAGTATTCCATCACCAACATATACCACAGTTTGTTCAGCCATTCCCCAATTGATGGGCATCCCCTCGTTTTCCAGTTTTGGGCCACCACAAAGAGCGCAGCTATGAATATTTTTGTACAACTCTTTGTGTCCATTATCTCTTTGGGATACAGACCCAGCAGTGCTATGGCTGGGTCAAAGGGTAGATATTCTTTTGTCGCCCTTTGGGCATAGTTCCAAATTGCCCTCCAGAATGGTTGGATCAGTTCACAACTCCACCAGCAATGAATTAATGTCCCTACTTTGCCACATCCCCTCCAGCATTCATTACTTTCCTTTGCTGTTATGTTAGCCAATCTGCTAGGTGTGAGGTGATACCTCAGAGTTGTTTTGATTTGCATCTCTCTGATTATAAGAGATGTAGAACACTTCTTCATGTGCTTGTTAATAGTTTTGATTTCTTTATCTGAGAACTGCCTATCCATTTCCCTTGCCCATTTATCAATTGGAGAATGGCTTGATTTTTTGTACAATTGATTTAGCTCATTATAAATATGAGTAATTAAACCTTTGTCAGAGGTTTCTATGAAGAATTTTTCCCAATTTGTTGTTTCCCTTCTGATTTTAGTTATATTGGTTTTGTTTGTACAAAAGCTTTTTAGTTTGATGTAGTCAAAATTATTTATTTTACATTTTGTGATTCTTTCTATATCTTGCTTGGTTTTAAAGCCTTTCCCCTCCCAAAGGTCTGACATGTATACTATTCTGTGTTTACCCAATTTACTTATGGTTTCCTTCTTTATGTTTAAGTCACTCACCCATTTTGAATTTATCTTGGTGTAGGGTGTGAGGTGTTGATCTATTCCTAGTCTCTCCCACGCTGTCTTCCAATTTTCCCAGCAGTTTTTATCGAATAGTGGATTTTTGTCCCAAAAGCTGGGATCTTTGGGTTTATCGTATACTGTCTTGCTGAGGTCGTTTTCCCCCAGTCTATTCCACTGATCTTCCTTTCTGTTTCTTAGCCAGTACCAAACTGTTTTGATGACTGCTGCTTTGTAATATAGTTTGAGGTCTGGGACTGCAAGGCCCCCATCATATGTGTTTTTTTTCATTATTTCCCTGGATATCCTTGATCTTTTGTTCTTCCAAATGAACTTTGTTATGGTTTTTTCTAAATCAGTGAAGAAGTATTTTGGTAGTTCAATGGGTATGGCACTAAATAGATAAATAAGTTTGGGTAGGATGGTCATTTTTATTATATTGGCTCGTCCTATCCATGAGCAGTTAATGTTTTTCCAATTGTTCAAGTCTAGTTTTAGTTGTGTGGCGAGTGTTTTGTAGTTGTGTTCATATAGTTCCTGTGTTTGTCTTGGGAGATAGATTCCTAGGTATTTTATTTTGTCTAAGGTGATTTTGAATGGGATTTCTCTTTCTAGTTCTTGCTGCTGAGCTGTGTTGGAGATATATAGAAAAGCTGATGATTTATGTGGGTTTATTTTGTATCCTGCAACTTTGCTAAAGTTGTTGATTATTTCAATTAGCTTTTTGGTTGAATCTCTAGGATTCTTTAAGTAGACCATCATGTCATCCGCAAAGAGTGATAACTTGGTCTCCTCCTTGCCTATTCTGATGCCTTCAATTTCTTTATCTTCTCTAATTGCTACTGCTAGTGTTTCTAGTACAATGTCAAATAGTAGAGGTGATAATGGGCATCCTTGTTTCACTCCTGATCTTATTGGGAATGCATCTAGTTTATCCCCATTGCAGATGATATTAGCTGTTGGTTTTAGATATATACTGTTTATTATTTTTAGGAATGACCCTTCTATTCCTATGCTTTCTAGTGTTTTTAATAGGAATGGGTGTTGTATTTTATCAAAGGCTTTTTCTGCATCTATTGAGATAATCATGTGGTTCTTGCTAGTTTGCTTGTTGATGTGGTCAATTATGTGGATGGTTTTCCTAATGTTGAACCAGCCCTGCATCCCTGGTATGAATCCTACTTGATCATGGTGAATGATCCTTCTGATCACTTGCTGGAGTCTTTTTGCTAGTATCCTATTTAAAATTTTTGCATCTATATTCATTAGGGAGATTGGTCTATAGTTTTCTTTCTCTGTTTTTGACCTGCCTGGTTTTGGAATCAGTACCATGTTTGTGTCGTAAAAGGAGTTTGGTAGAACTCCCTCTTTGCTTATTGTGTCAAATAGTTTGTATAGTATTGGGGTTAATTGTTCTCTGAATGTTTGATAGAATTCACAGGTGAATCCATCAGGCCCTGGGGATTTTTTCTTAGGAAGTTCTTTGATGGCTTGATGGATTTCAATTTCTGATATGGGATTATTTAAGAATTCTATTTCCTCTTCTGTTAGTCTAGGCAGTTTGTATTTTTGTATATATTCATCCATTTCTCCTAAATTGGTGTATTTATTGCCATATAATTGGGCAAAGTAATTTCTAATGATTGCCTTAATTTCCTCCTCATTGGAGGTGCTGTCCCCCTTTTCATCTTTAATGCTGTGAATTTGCTTTTCTTCCTTCCTTTTTTTAATTAGATTGACCAGTACTTTGTCTATTTTGTTTGTTTTTTCAAAGTACCAGCTTCTTGTCTTATTTATTAAATCAATAGTTCTATCACTTTCGATTTTATTAATTTCTCCCTTAATTTTTAGGATTTCTAATTTGGTTTTCTGCTGGGGGTTTTTAATTTGATCGCTTTCGAGTTTTTTCAATTGCATTTCCAATTGATTGATCTCTGCTCTCCCTTGTTTGTTAATATGAGCTTTCAGGGATATGAATTTGCCTCTGATTACCGCTTTGGCTGCATCCCAAAAGGTTTGAAAGGATGTTTCGCCATTGTCATTTTCCTTGATGAAATTATTAATTGTTTCTATGATTTCTTCTTTAGCTAAACGGTTTTGGAGTATCATATTGTTTAATTTCCAATTGGTTTTAGATTTGGTTTTCCATGTACCATTACTAATCATTATTTTTATTGCCTTGTGATCTGAGAAGGCTGCATTCATTATTTCTGCTTTTTTGCATTTGTATGCTATGTTTCTGTGACCTAATGTATGGTCAATTTTTGTGAATGTGCCATGTGGTGCTGAGAAGAAGGTGTATTCCTTTTTATCCCTATTTATTTTTCTCCATATGTCTATTAATTCTAATTTTTCTAAGATTTCATTCACTTCTTTTACCTCTTTCTTATTTATTTTTTGATTTGATTTATCTAAATTTGATAATGGTTGGTTTAAGTCTCCCACTAGTATGGTTTTATTGTCTATTTCTTCCTTCAATTCTCCTAGTTTCTCCATTAGAAATTTGGGTGCTATATTATTTGGTGCATACATGTTGATTAATGATATTTCCTCATTGTCTAGAGTCCCTTTTAACAAAATATAATTACCTTCCCTATCCCTTTTGATCAGGTCTATTTTTGCATTGGCTTTATCAGATATCATGATTACCACTCCTGCCTTCTTTCTATCAGTTGAGGCCCAGAAGGTCTTACTCCATCCTTTAATTCTGACCTTGTGGGTGTCAACCCGCCTCATGTGTGTTTCTTGAAGACAACATATGGTAGGGTTTTGGATTCTAATCCATTCAGCTATTCGTCTACGTTTTATGGGTGAGTTCATCCCATTCACGTTCAAAGTTATGATTGTCATTTGTGGACTCCCTGGCATTTTGATTGCCTTCCCTAATTCTAACCTTTTCTTCTTCGGCTCTACCTTTTAGTCCAGTGATTTACTTTGAATCAGTGCCCCTTTTCCCCTCCCTTGATGTTTCCCTTTTTAGTCCCTCCCTTTTTGTTCCCTCCCCCTCCCCCCTCTCTTTCCCTCCCTTTTTGTTCTCCCTCTCCCCCTCCCCCCCTTGGTTTTCCCTTCTCCTTACCCTTGTTGGGTAAGATAGAATTCAAGATCCCAATGGATCTGGATGTTTTTCCCTCTCAGAGTTGATTTCCCTGAGATTGAGGTTTAAGTAACCCCCCCCCCTCTCTTCCTCTCCTTCTTATAGGAGTTTTCTTCCCCTCCCCTTCCCCTGTGAATCTTTGTGTGAGAACCATTATTCTATTTGGTCTTTCTTTACCCCCTATTTATACATTACATTTTCCCCACATATTAGTATACATAGGTTGATATAAATGTAGTCCTTATAGAAGAGAGTTTGAGTAAAAGAAGATAACATTTTTCCCCTTTCCTTAATATTTACCTTTTCAGGTATTCCTTGCTCTTTGATTTTCGGTATCAAACTTTCCACAGAGCTCTGGTCTTTTCTTTGCAAAAAGTTGGAAGTCTTCTATTTTGTTGAATGCCCATACTTTCCCTTGGAAGTATATAGTCAGTTTTGCTGGGTAGCTGATTCTTGGTTGGAGACCCAGCTCTCTTGCCTTTCTGAAGATCATGTTCCATGCCTTACGATCATTCAGCGTAGAACTTGCAAGGTCTTGTGTGACCCTGATTGGCATTCCTTTATATCTAAATTGTCTTTTTCTGGCTTCCTGTAGGATTTTTTCTTTTGTTTGATAGCTTTGGAATTTGGCAATTACATTCCTGGGAGTTGTCTTTTGGGGGTTTAGTGTAGAAGGTGTTCTGTGAGCTCTGTCAGTGGATGTATTGCCCCCTTGTTCTAGAATCTCTGGGCAATTTTCTTTGATTATATCTTGTATCACCATGTCCAGTTTGGTGTTTATTTCTGGCTTTTCTGGGAGTCCAATTATTCTTAAATTTTCTCTTCTCCCCCTGTTTTCCAGATCTATCACCTTGTCGGTGAGATATTTTATGTTCTCTTCTAATTTCTTGGTGTTTTGGCTTTGCTTTATTAGTTCTTGCTTTAAAGCCTGGTTTTCTTTTACAGTTTGGTCAAACTGGTTTTGTAGATGCGTGAATTTCTTTTGCATCATTTCCCACTTTTCCTCCCAGAGGGCTTCCATCTTTTTGGTCCTTTCTGATTCAAATTCTTCATGGGTTTGTGGAGAGTTTCTATTTCCTTTGGAAGATTTTGGAGAATTTTCTTGTATATCTTCTTCTATCTGCTCTGTATTTTGTATTTTGGCTCCATAGAATGTGTCCAGAGTCGCCCCTTTCTTCTTATTTTTCTTGGTATTTTGGGGCTTCTGTGCTTCTGTGGAATTTGTCATCTCTGAACGTGGAGGATTGGCTTTTCTTGTCTTTGTCTGGTGATCAGAGGCTTTAGTCCTGGGCAGATGTTGGTTCTATGAGCGTTCCCTGGGTTAAACTGAATATGCCTCACTGGAACTGGAATGGAAGGGTCGGACCACGAGGCCACACTCTCCCCCTGGCTCGATTTCCGGAAGTTGCCTTCAGAATCCCTGGCCGTGAGGCTGTTTCGTCGGCCTGCGGGGGGGATGGGCTGCCGCTTCCCCAAGCTCCGAGAGCACAGACTTTCACTGAGACTTGGATAGCAGGATCCAGCCTGTGAGGCTGTCTTGCCCGCCCTGAGGGTTGCTGTTGTTTTTACCAGCTCTCTGCAGCGGAGGCCCCAGGCAGTAACTTTCACCCGGACCGACTGGCTCTTTGCAGCGGAGGCCCCAGGCAGTAACTTTCACCCGGACTGGGACTTGGGTAGAAGACCCTGAGGGTTGTTGTTCCTCAGACCCTGCTCTCTGAGCCCGGCGCGGCTGCCGCTTCCGGGAGCCTTGGACTCTGCGCTCCTACCCCTGAGGTCCGAGGGATCTCGGGTTCTGGCTTTTAAGGGGAGCCGTACCTTTTGAACCGGGTCCAGGTCCAGGAGGAGGGTTCCCAGGGTCTGTGCTGTTGATCGTTTTGAATTTCGGCGCCTTAGGAGCTTCTAGTTTGAGATCGGTCGGGAAGGGTTTTCCGGAGATCTGAACTTCAGCTTTCTCTAAGCCGCCATCTTAACCGGAAGTGAAGTGAAGCTTTATTGTTCACAGCTTAGGAGAGTAGAATGCTTGTAGTCGCTTTCCATCTTAGGTCCCCTGACATATTGGGGCTAGGTTTCATTGGCTAGTGCAAAGGATAGCATTGATCCAACTGACATAGGCCAATTGGCATGGCAAGAGTGTCTTTAGACAATATGTGGGGAATTTTAACTGTGTCACAAGCCTGCCAAATGAGAAAATTAAAACACATTGGATGTGATACTGTGTTAGGGACATATACATTGCTGAATAGGCCAGGCAAGAAAATGCCAGGGCCAACTCGACCCATAACTTTAAAAATAAATATGAAGTAAATATGAAGCCACTACAAAGTAACCTGAAGAGGGAAACAATGCTGAAAACAGGAGTGATCAAGAAAAGATTTGCTTAGGAGGAGACAAACTTTGCTTTGAGGCAAGCTATTGCTTGTGGGAGGTAGATGTATGGAGGAAGAAAATGGAATATCTTTTATAGGGAATAAATGTGCTATTTAACACCTTTTCCCTCCTTTCCATCTTATGATCAATTCCTTACTCTGTGATTCAATGACACTGGATGACTGACTACTCCAACAAGACACTCCATTTCCAGGCTCTAATCTTCATTTAGTGATAGAAAATTCACAAAGGACTCTAGAATATTATCTCATTGATCTCACAACCACTCCAAGACATGTCCGACTCTATAGATGAGGAAACTGAGGCTAAGTTTAAGTTACTTGCCTAGGGTCATCCAGCTAGTAAATGTCTGAAGCTAATTTTGAACTTGTCTCTTTGACTCCAAATACTGTGATTTATTCACTGTGCCACCTATCTGAAAATACATTATCCAAATAATAATGTAGGTGAGTAAGAGCAAGGAAATATTTCAGACCTCCCTCTAGAGAAAAATAGCCAGGACTGAAGTAAAAGAGAAGGGCAAGGAAGAGAATTGGGGCACAATTATTGACATCCAAGGGGACCAGAGAACAAAAAGTACACGTGAGACAGAATCAAAGTGAGGTTCAGGAGCAACAGCTAGGAGATATAATCATGGAGGGTTGGATTCTTGAGAAGGCAAAATTTTTACACCCTTACCTGCCATCTTAGAATCAGTACTGTGTATTGATTCCAAGTCAGAAGAGAGTTAAGGTCTAGGCAATGGGGGTTACTTACTCAGGGTCAAAATTGTATAGTGAGGAAGCATCTATGGCCAGATTTGAACCCAGGCTCTCTTGTCTCTAGACCTGGCTCTCAACCCATTGAGATACCTAGCTGCCACCTATCTGAGAAGGCAATTTAAAATTATATATTATTCCTAAGGTTTAGAAATATTCCTAAGATCTCATCTTCCCTTTCTATGCAAATTTGAAGACCTATTATTTACATATTATATGGTAGGTAATTTCTATAAGCTTTTTCTTCACATTATTGAGCTTTTTTGTTTCTTTCAAAAATATAGTTGGCTCTCATATATTTAAGAGGAGAATTCATTAAGATGCATAGTAGACAAAGGATTCCTCTCTGCATTCAAGATTCAAGTTCAGTTCCTGTATCTTAATGTTTACTAGCTCTATGACCCCCCCTACTTTTATTTAATTTCTCAGTGATTCAGGCAATTATCTGTCACTACAAATATAGTGATGGTCCTGATCTGCACTCATAGAGGAATTTTTCTCACAAGAAATTCTTTATGTAGACAAAATCACAGATTGTTTTTTAAAATGTAGCATTAAAGATAGGGCAGAGGATACAGAACAGAGCCTGGAGGAAGAACAGAGTTCAAATTCAGCCTCACTTACTAGTTCTATGTCCCTGACCAAGTCACTTAACCCTGTTTGCTCTCATTTCCTCATGTATAAAATGAGCTAGAGAAGGAAATGGCAAATCACTCAAGTATTTTATCAAGAAAACTCCAAATGGGGTAATGAAGGGTTGTACATTACTGAAATGATTGAACAACAATCACCACTGAGGGATAATGAAAGATGGACTAGTTTTTGAGCTCAGAAACTCAAGTTTAAATGTCCTCTCTCTTACATATCAACCACATGTCCCTAGTCAAGTCATTTAACTTCTCAGCAATCTGGACAACTGATTAAGCACTATAAATTGTTGAGTGGGTTTCTGCCTGCAATAATGAAAGCAGTTTCCTCACCAGAAGTTCTATATATTAATGAAACCATAGTCTGGTTCACTTTGGGCGGTGAAGGGGCAATTTTTCAGTATACAAGATGTAGTGCATCTAAATTCTATATATGCACTAAATTCCAGAAAATTCAGCCTAGCAAGGTAATATAAATGTGAAACAGACTTCAGTAGAGCAGTGGTTTCCAAACTAGGAGTTATGACCTGACCCGTAAGGAGAATGAGTTGAATCAATTAGATAGTGAAATATGGACTGTTTGTAACTGTCCCAGCAATTACTGAATATGGGTTTATATTCAAGCTAACCATATCATCTCTGGCATCTCTCCTCTTTCTCCAAATTCCATTGACTTCCAATGGCTATTGATGGATTTGGTTGTTTAGGAAAATTCTAACTTCACCAAGGCCCAAGCATACACAATAAATGGAAAGAACATTTCTTACATCCATTTCCAAACTTAGACTACTTTATTCAGTCAATCAATATTTATTAAGTGGGGCTACTATGTGCCAGGAAGTGTGTTAAGTGCTTGACTACTACTAGAGTCCTTAAACAGGTGGGAAAGTGGGTACTGCAGTCCAAGGGCACTATTTTTCCCCCAGGAAAGAATAACAAAGAATAAACAAATATGAATGGATTGCAATTGCGTCACAAATCTTATTGCATTGTCTTTTCTCTGAAATACATCTCTTTTCTAAACTCTCCTATTTCTGACAAGGACATCACCATCTTTTTAGTATCTCAAGTTCTCAATTTCCTTATTATATCTAAATATATGCATGTATTCAATTAAAACTATCTCTAAAATTACCAATGATCTATAACTTTTTCAGTTATTAATTATGTATTATCCTTCATTCTACTTTTATTGAACAAAGTAAAATTAAACTTAAAAAACAAATATTCATAGTTAAAACAAATTCTATATTGGTCATGTCCAAAAATGTTTCTCTTATTCTGAATTATTTCTCAGGAGTTAGGATAGCATGCTTCCTCAGTAGTTCAAGAGAATCATGATTGAACATTGTCATTGATCAAAGTTCTCAAATCTTCCATAACTGTTCATTTTTACGATGCCAATATTATAATACAAACTATTCTCTTGGTTTTGTTCTCTTTACATCATTTGTTACAAGTCTTTCTTTGTTTCTTCCAGCACAATATGTCATTATATTTACATTGCATAATTTCTTCACTCATTCCCCAATTTGATATACATTCTCTTAGTTTCCAGTTCTTTGCCAGTAGAAAAAGAAATAATATAAATATTTTCATGCTTACGAATCTTTCTTTCATCCATCTTGTTGGGGAATAGATGTAGTAATGGCTTTGCTGTTTCAAAGGGTATGTATCATTTAAAAATTTTTTAGGCATAGTTCCAAATTGCTTTCCAGATAGACTAGAATACTTCACAGTTCCACAAGCAATGAATTAGTATGCATGTTATCCCAGAACCCCTCCCATATTTATTATTTTATTTTTTCATACAAACTCTGAATCTGATGGGTAAAAGGTAGACTCTTGGGATTACTTTAATATGTATTTCTCTAATTAGTGTCTTAAACCAGGCTTTTTTAGATGAATTCAAATATTTCATATTTCTTCCCTTAAGTTTGTCAAACACAAGTTCTCCAAGATTGTTTTATTTTTGAGGATATAATATTCATTTAATCCACAATACTGGTCAACCTTGCTGTGTTTTTAACCAATACAAATTATTTAGATTATTATTGCTTTATAGAATAATTTAATATCCAAATACCCCAAGGCTCCATTCCTTTCTTTTTCTTTATATTTCCCTTGAGATTCTTGCCCTTTTGTTCTTTCAGATGAAAACAAAGTTTTTTTTGTTAATTTTATGCCATATTCTGTCATAAATTAATTAATTTAGGAAGAATTTGTTATAATTATTATACTACTTTGGTATAATTAAAAGCACAAAAAGATACACAAAAGCAGTCACTATTTCTCCAATAATTTAAAGTCTGTATTTTCTTTAACAGTGTTTTGTGGTTATATTCATATAGTTCTTGTGGGAATGTTGGTAGATAAATTTCCATGTATATAATATATTCTATAGTCATGAAAATCTTTTTCCATTTTTCTGCTGAGTTTTGTTGGCAATATTCAGAAATGCTGAAGATTCATGTGGATTTATTTTTCTTGATTTTTCTGAAATTTTTGTTTCAATTTTAGTTCATTTTTTGTGCCTAAACTATCATACCACTTGTAAAAGTGAATGTTTTGTTAAACTTATTTCTTCAATTTCTTTTTATTGTCTTATTGCTTTAGCTAGCATATATAGCACTATATCAATAGTGTCAATGGACAAGCATAGATACTAATATGATTCTAGGTAATGGAAGCGTAGACTTGGCCCTAGATGGTATGATAATAGTAGTTTTCCCAACCTCTTTTAGCCAAAAAAAGGGCTCAGAAAATTCAAAACAATCATACTGTTTTTGGTCTAGGGTTGATTCCCTCTTCTTCTATGGTGATGTGAATTGTCTAGCACTTTTCTGGGATCAGGGTTGAGTCTCCAATCTGTTCTTTGGAGAGGAGTTGTTGCTGACACAGATATGCCCAGGGTCGAGTCGACTGTCTGCCTATCTGGAAACACTGGGCATTAACTCTGTGATCATGACCTCTCTTGAAGACCCAACACTGCTGGGTAAGCTCAGAGCTCAGGGGACTGAGTATGTGATCATGGTCATGCCCCAATCCATAATTCTTGCCCTGGTAATTTCCTGGTAGATAGAATTTGTGATCTTAGGATAGAAAGATGGGTCACTACAGATTCTCCTTTGATTTCCTGATTATTGAGCAAGAAGAGCTCAGAAAATTCAAAGCAACCATACCACAGATCTAGCTGTTTTCTCAGTTTAGGGTTAATCCTGTCATTGACTTTGGGGATGATGCTTGCTTAGCACTTTTCTGGGCTCTGACTTTCTTCTTAGATTGTTGCTGGAGTAGTTGTACAGGAAACTGGGATTTATTGCTTCCTCCTACTGTATCATCATTGTCCTTGGTGATCCCTTATTTGCTAGATCTTATGGCCTTTACTCAATCCTCATCTTCACCTTTTTATTACAACATCCTACACTTTTTATCACTCTCTCCACTTGGACATTTACTCTTTCCTCTTTGAGCTCCTGAAAATTATAAAAATAAATGTCATATATTCATACTTTAAAAATAAATTCAGAATAAATTTTTCTTTTTGACTTAAAAATCTTTTAATTGAAAAATTCCTATGATTTTCAATTCCATTTGTAAAAAAGAAGAAGTTGGCACACCTTCCAATAGGTTTGCAAGAACAATTGACATCAGGGAAGATGAAAACTTACTAGTCAAATGTTAGAAAAATACTTTGTATAATTGGAAGATGGGATTTGAAAAATGAGTTCATGATTTAGTAAATGAAACTCATAATGCACTCCTTCCATTTGGTGCTATTTATCTTTCTGTGGTATCATTTTAAACTATGAGAGCCATTGAAACCAAAGATTGAAATAAACTAAACTCGGGGTAGATGTTCAAGTTACTATATAACAAAATATTAGACCAAAATTTTCAAATGTTACTTAAGCATATACAAGTACATTTTCTCCATTAATAAGTTTATTCTTTAACAATATTTTCTTTTTGTCTCCTTTTAAAATCTCTCCTTGTTTAAGTTTTATTGGGTTCATAATTATTAATGTAATAGTACTTGCAGATTATTTAAAATAAGTCAATATCCATATTTTAGCAATGAATGCCCAGTATTTTATTTTTATTGATAGGAGTGTGTGATCAAAAAAATCGGGAAATGTTATTCAGTTGATTTTCAACTATTTCTTACTCCTTATCAGCCCATTTGGGGTTTTCTTGGCAAAAATACTGGAGGAATTTTTCCCAGGTCATTTGACAGATGAGGAAACTGATGTCAACAGAGTTAAGTTACCCAGGATCACAAAAATAGTATCTGAATCTGAATTTGAACTCAGGTCTTTCTGACTCCAGACCTGGCTCTCAATCCACTATGCCATCTAGTTGCCTTCCAGCTTCTATATAAATAGACAGTTTAAGAGACATGAAACATGGCCTTGTACAGTAGAAAGAACACTGGACTTGTAGCCAGAGGAGTTGGAAATAATGAGAAAAGGTAGAAATGAAGAAGAAATAACACTTTCAGACCTCAGATGATATTATAAAGCAGTAGTAATCAAAATATTTTTATTGGCTAGAAAATAGGTAGTTCAAAAGAACACACTAGACCAGGAAGGTAAAGAAACAATGGAACTCAATAACCCAGTGTTCAATTAACCAGAAAGCAACTGAAGAAAGAACTTCCTTTTTGATTAAAAAAAAAACTGAAAAAAATGAAAAGCACTCTAGTGGCAATTCGGCTTACACTAACAAACACCTTAGATCATATTCCACAATTCCTTCTAAATGAATCCATGAACTTAATATGAATGCTCACAATAGCTTTTCAAACATTCGAAGAGAAGCAACTTATATCATAGCTATGAGGGAATAGTTTTTAAGCAAACAGATATAGAGGCAATTAGAAAAAATCAAAATGGGTAACTTGGATTACATGACACAGAAAATCTTACTTTTTAAAAACCCTTGCCCTCTGTCTTAGCATCAATACTGTGTATTGGTTCCAGGGCAGAAGAGCAGTAAGGGCTAGGCAATAGGGGCTAAGTGACTTGCCCAGGATTACACTGCTAGGAAGTGTCTGAGATCAGATTTGAACCCAGGACCTCTTATCTCTAGGTCTGGCTCTCAATCTACTGAGCTACCCAGTTGCCCACACACAGAATAACTTCTGCATGAACCAAATTAATTTACCGAGGAGATAGTTGAATAGGAAAACTGCATTAAATTTCTGTTTTTTTATCTAACTATATACATAATGAACATAATGAATATACATATATATTTGATACATATTGAGTTTGTTAAACACAAGTCTACTAATATACACATATGTATATTAGTATATATCTATCTATATATATATATATATAACCAAATGCCATTTCCTATTAAATAAAGTGTAAAACTGAAATTTCATCTTAAATTTGGAAAATTGGCACAGATGTCAAAAATGGAGAATATCAACATTAGAGGGATTATGGGAAGATAAGTATACTAATATATTTTGAGTGAAGTTGAGAATCAGTAGAATCATCTTGGAAACCCACACACAATTATCTAAGTGTATTTGATAAAAATGAACCTATTCTTTAACCCAGGGATTCTGTTAATAGGTTTAGACTCCTTGGAGTTGATAAACAAGAAGAAAGAACACATGTATATCAAAATATTTATTCAGCATTTTTTGCAATAGGAAAGAATTGGAAATAAAGTAGGTACCCATTGATTGGAGAATGTCTAGTAGAGATATTTACATATAATGAAATATTACTGTTCTCTAAGACATAGTTAATAATAATTATTATACAATAATAACAATAATAACTACCATTTATATAGTTCTTCAAAGTTTGTAAAGTGCTAAAATATTTTACAAAAAATTTGAACCTTACAACTACCCTGGCAAAATAGGTGTTATTATATTCCTCAATTTATAGATGAGGAAGTTGAGGAAGTTGAAGGTTAATTTATTTGACCAGTGTCATGCAGCTCATAAAGGTCTGAATCTGGATTTGAACTCAGGTCTTTCTGGTTCCAGGTTTAGTGCTCTATCCACTGTGTAACCTAACTGCCTCATGAACATGATAAACATAGAGAATCTAGAAAATTGTGGAGAATTCTACATGAAATAATATAGAGCAAAATAAGCAGATCCAAGAAAACAACACATAAATGATTACAAAATGTAAACTAAAAGAATGACCACCAAAAGTCAAAAGCAAATGTTTCAAAATTCTAAAAATCAGCTTGACTTGAAAGGATATGAGAATACACCTTTTTCCCATTCCTTTGTAGAGGAGGAAGATTCATAAGTGCTGTAAATTGTACATATTGAGACTTTTTCTTTACATTGATCAGTTATCCTGACTGTCCACCTCTTTTTCAAATTTTTCATTAAAATAATATTATTATATGAATTGACTTTCTGAGAATAGGAGGGGATTGGGAAGGATACTGGGAGAAATTATGGTAATTTAAAAAATAACAAAAGCCATCAATAAAATATTTAATTAAAAATCAGGACTGCAAATATCTTTCAACTTATTGCCAGAGGACTTGGGTTTGAATTTGTACTTCTATGATCCTATTTAAGTCAGTTACTTTCTTTTTATACTTTTTTTAAACCCCTACCTTCCACCTTAGAATCAGACCTGTGCATTGGTTCCAAGGCAGAAGAGTGGTGAGGGTTAGACAATGGGGGTTAAGGGACTTGCCCAGAGTCACATAGCTAGGAAGAGTTTGAGGCCAGATTTGAACTCATGACCTCCCCTCTCTAGGGCTGGTTCTCAGTCCACTTATCAACCTAGCTGTGCCCTCCCACCCCCCTTATTTTCTTTGTGTCTCAGTTCCCTCATCTATAGAATTATGTTTGGTTTACATGATCCTTCTTTGATATCTTAATTCCCTTGTTGTTTTTTGATGGTTCAGTTGTGTCCAAGTCTTTATGACTCCATAGAACATAGTGCATCAAACTTTCCAAGGGATTTTTTTTGGCAAAGATACTGAGAGGTTTCTTATTTCCTCCTCCAGTGAACTGAAGCAAACTGAGTTAAGAGACTATTCCATAGTCATACATCTACCTAGTAAGTATCTGAGGTCAAATTTGAACTCAGGTCTTCCTAATTCTAGAACTTGCACTCTATCCACTGTACCACCTAGTTGCTTCCAATTGGCTTCATTAAATCTTAAATTCATCATGCCTTTTATCTTGGGCTCTTCTCTAGCTTTCTTCCCTCATATCCAATCTCTTGCCAAGTCTGTTGATTTTGTCTTTGCAGTATCTCTCCAGTATGTCCCCTTCACTCCTCTGACACTATGGTCACCCCATCTGTACTGCTCTGATATCCTGTTGATGTATGACCTACCTCCTCTCTCCTCACTCCAGTTTATCCTCCAATGACCAAAGTGCAGAGGTTATACCATAATCAATAAACTCCAGTGGTCCCCTCTAATCTCCACCATCAAATACAAAATAGTCTATTTGGTATTCAAAGACTTTCTTGCCTCAAATCCATCTTCATCCCTACCTCAAGCCTTTCTATGTTTTCTTAGACCTCACTCCCTGCCATGTACTCTTCTAGCCATTGACATTGGCTGCCTTGTTCCATGAACAAGATTCGCTATCTTTTGGTTCTAGGTAGTTTCTCTCGCTGCCACAATAAATACTGAATTCCTTTCCTATTTCAGCTCTGACTTCTGGATTCTTCTGCTTCCTTCAAATCAAATTCCACAGAAAGCTTTCCCTAACCTTTGTAATTATAGTGCTAGATGGCTGACTGTATTAAGAGGCAGATCTAGAGACAAGAGGTCCTGGGTTCAAATCTGATCACAGATACTTCCTAACTACATCACCCTGACCGAGTGACAGATCTCATTGCCTAGTCTTTACCACTTTTCTGCCTTGGAACAAATATTCCGTATTGATTCTATGATGAAAGGTAAGAGTTTTTTTTTTAAATTCTCTTTCTTTTAATTATTCCCAATTTTTTTTATGTATAACTTGTTTGTATATGATTTCTTATTGTCCCCATTAATTTATGAGCTCCTTGAGGACAAGGACTGTCTTTTGTCTCTTTTTTTATCCCCTGCATTTAGCACAGTACCTAACATATAGTAGGTAGTTAATAAATGTTTATTTATTACCTGCTTCTAATGTGCCCTTTGACTATATGACTAGAGAGTAACATACATAGCTTTATATTTGTATAAAAGATATCTTCTATATATGTATATTCAGTATCTGATACATTTGCATTTTTATTGTACAATTTTCCATTTTCATAAATGTATGTCTACCTTTCCGGCTGCCTGCCCATGACTGGACTATTCAGAGGAACTCGTCTGACTTATTAGAATTCCATAGAATTTATCAGCTAATCTCGACATGGAAATCAGCCCTATTGAACAATTAAGCAAACATAACCTTTTGGGGAAGACACTATGCCTTTTGTAAGGACACATTCTGCCTACGTGATTTATTTAAGAGTTCGTTGAGGAGGTAAATAAATACTCACTTAGAAGAGAACCAGGGGATGAAATAGTAAATGAATTTAGACCTTAGGAGATAATTCCACTGTGGTTATTAAAACAAAATGAATCACCATGAGATATTGAATTTATTTATATGTAATGTCCTTCTCACCCTTTCTGTCCCTCTTCTATCAAAGACTGGCAGGAATTGGGACTGGAGAAGTGGGGCTAGTATTTTAAAATGACAGGAAGTGAGTTAGTCTTACAGGGATTCATAGGGATTCAGTTTATTTTAGCCCTCCCTTTTTTTTTTTAATGAATTGCTCCAAGAAGGAACATATAAAGACTAAAATTTGAAGATAACCTTAAAAACCTTTTAAAAGGTAATCATGGATTAATACTAGTTATGGTGTTTAAGGTTCAAAAACAAGTAAAATATCACATGAAATGGTCTGAGCCAAAGGAAGGTTCAGGATGAAACTAACTGCTCAGAATCAGAGAATATTAGAGTGGCAGGTGGCCACAGAGACAATCTCTTCACCTTGACTCTCTTAAATGATCAAAATCTTAAAGTAGAGCTTCATTCCATCTAACCAATAATCCCTGCCCAGCAAAGCATGGACATCTGCTCTCTTTTCTGATACCACTTTTCCTTCCCTAGTAGGACCAGAAACTCTCAACTAATGCTATCCTCTTCCCCAACAATCTGGCTGATCCTGGGGAGAGCTGCCTTAAATACTGTTGAAAGGGTGAATAAATCAATCTTATCTCAGCCCTCTATAATAAGTAGCTGGGATTTATAAAAAGCTTTTAGATTGGCAAAGTGCTCTCTACATGTTAACTTATTTGATCTTAATAACCTACCACAGAAGTAGGTGATAGTGATAGCACTATCCTTATTTTAAAAATGAAGAAACTGATATCAAGAAATAAAACAACTTATCTAGGGTCACAACATTATGTATCTAATGCAGATTTTTTACTTGAGTCTTCCTGTCTCCAGTCTCTGCCCACTGTCTTATTCTATAAACAGCTAACCCAAATTGAGTTACTCATTCCATCCAACCTCCAGCCCTTGCACAGGATCAGGAAGTGATCAGTAGGGGCAACTCTTACCATCTACATTTGCAATGTCTAAACACATCATTTTCCCTCCTCTTCCACTTGTTTTCCAGCTCTTGCTTAGGGAAGAAAAATCAAATCAACATTACCATTGCTGCTGAGAAGGACATGATGATTTTCTCACTATGGCTTTACTATAATTCCAAGGTTTTGGGTTTGGCTGCCTAAATGGAAACTCTCTTCCATGGCTAAAACTCCCTGTTCTCTCATACCTTTCTTTTTTAGTTTTGCCTCTATAGTTTTTTTAAATATTATTTTACCCTTCCCTTCCATTGGATCCTCTGGAACCCAGTGTCATTCACAAACTTCTCTTCATATTCGATCTCTTCTTCTCATGTGTCTTCCACCTTTGAAATTAGGCTCGTACCAAGAGAGGTGAGATTTAACAATGGTGAAGTGCTCAGAATTATACTTGAACTGGTAGATCCACAAATTTATATGTTCCTAAATAAGGAGTCAGTGACAAGTACTA
The DNA here is from genome assembly GCF_027887165.1 of Monodelphis domestica. Taxonomy (NCBI): domain Eukaryota; kingdom Metazoa; phylum Chordata; class Mammalia; order Didelphimorphia; family Didelphidae; genus Monodelphis; species Monodelphis domestica. The sequence goes on along the minus strand of NC_077228.1, from coordinate 100,996,039 downwards.
TTGAAGAATAAAATATACTCCTTCACTGACCACCCTTCACAATACTGGACAGACCTCTCATCTTCTCTAAACCATGAATATGGGTGAAGTAATAGGACTATTTTTTGCTCCTAACTTGTACTTCCTAGCTATGATAGAGGAATGATCTGGATCATTCCACTATCACATAGCTCTTCCCAACCCATTATCACTCAGCAGTTTTTCCTTCCTTAAGGTTTATTCTAACCAAAAACATCTTTTCCAAGTAGTTCATTCGTTGCCTGGCTTACAGTATTCCACCAATCATAGCCCATGACCAAATATTTAAGGACATCAGGTCACATAAAGGTCTCTTTAAATAAACTTATTCTTCAGGTCAATAGCTCCCTAAAGTCTCAATAGTTTCATTCTAATTCATTCTACTTTCATTCTACTTGAGCTCCACTCAGGAATAATTATACACTTGATGTCATAGTCATCATTAACATACCTTATGCCTCTCTCTAGGTCTCACTTCTAAATTGATTCCCAAGCTTCACTTTATCCCCCAGTCACTTCACTCCTTCCCAGGTCATCCATCATCCCTGTTCTCATCTCCTTTTCCTCCTTTCCATATCTTGTTCCTTTAGTTAACTTTTCATGGTCTTATATCCTCAAATCATGCTTCATTATCCTTTTGCTACTCATCCATTTCTTGGGTTGCTCCCACCTGTGTGTTTTTTTTCTGCTTCTATTCATATGCCATAGGCATTGATATCACACAATCATGCTAAAGAATACTAAAATGTTAAAGGATATGGAGATGAAAAAATAATGACTGTAACATGGAAAAACTTGATTGATATCTATACAATCAGGAATGACATGAATAGATTGCACATGGGCTCATGTTCATGGACTCATTCTAGAATTCTTGGAACCTGAGGTTTAAAACATAATAAGCTTAATATAAAACAAAATAAATTTAGGGAAACAGTATGTTATTCTTGGAACAGCATGGATCCGGAGTCAGAAGATCAGTGCTTAAATCCTAGTTTTATCATTTACAAGCTGTGCTATCATGTGTAAGCCACAACCTCCATGAGCCTTACTCATACATTCTGAATGTAATGAACCTTAATAAAGTGGACCTTGCCACAAAATTGGATCAAATCTGGTTGTTATGTTTTGGACAAGTTTACTTCTTTGGAGAAGGCCTTTTGTCTAGAATCCCAATGAAGAGCTAGATATTATTTATACAGTGAAAAAATTATCCATCTCCCCCTTTTCTAAGGAAAATAAATCAGTAAGATGCAGAAAATACCTGTTATTTACAATATGGATGATAATATAGGATGATAAAAGTGTTTTTTTAAACCGAAAGACACTATGTAAACATGAAGGATTAAAATACAAGTATGTTCAATAAAGAGATCCATAGTTACTATGGGATGTTTAGATATTTTGGGGGATTTACCCTAAATTTTCAAGGTTGACATACATCATGATGAAAAATGTACTTTATAAGTAAAATACCACTCTTCTCATTATTAGTAACAGAAGTAACAGAATACTGGGCTGAGTTGTGATGGAGAGGGGGTAATTAAGACATTCTCATAATTGAATGTTAACATAATAACATAATAATACAATTTATTAGTTTATATTATTATATTAATAAATAACATTTTCTTTTTCTTCATTCCTACAATGCAAAATGATATTTCTACTTTTGCCGATTAAGTTTATAGGCTTGCATATTTATTGTGTCTTTAAAAGGAAAATGGTCAGAATTTCTAGTGCCAAAAATCATTAAGTGCTTGTACCTGGTAATATACAGGAAATAATGCTACCTTACTATACTGTATTATAAGAATCCCCTTTTCAACATAACATAAATTGGTCCTATGAAAACAGAATGGCAGGTGAAGCTACATCACAGGGGGCAGTTTTGTAGGAATAATTTTCTAGTCTGATCCTCGAACAAGGAGAGACAAAACAAACAATGAAGCTAATAGGGTTTATTGAAAAGCTGCATATCACTAGTAGACATTTCTCATTCATAAAAGATGCATGTAGGCATGTGCTTTCTGCTCTAACTGCTAACCCTATCACTGCCTCAGTGAAAAGAACATTCACAAATTACTACTCCCAAGAAGATGGCTCTACCTGGGGATAGCCTGGACCCTAGAGGGTCTGGGATTTTTCAGGGGCCATGATATTTTATAACGAAGTAGACAAAGGAAAGCTTGTTCTTGGACAAAAGATGATATATTCCCTTACCGAAATAAGCAGGCAATTAAATTAAAGTCTGGGGGAAAAGCACATTCAGAATGGCATAGTCTTTCTGGTCTTGGTGGTTTCTCCCTGAATATCTGGGGAAAAATTAACTGGTGTACCCCTTTCTCCACTCCCTCCACAGGCCAAGAGTTTGGGAGGAAAAGAGAAGAGAGTTAGCCTTAGCAGTCTGCATCAAGTGATCAGGGGAATTAATACCCCTGAGGCTCAAGTACTAGCTTGGATTGTCACCAACCTCTATTTATATGTCCCTTGGGTGAGAGAATAAATCTCATTACAGTAGAGTTATATGTGGTGTAGAGAATAGAGTACATCCCTTGGATTCAAGAAAACCTACATGCAAATCCTTCCTCAGACATTTAGTTAGCTGTAAACTCTGGGCAAATCACTTACCCTAACTTTCTTTATCTATAAAATGAGGATAGTGATAGCATATACCTCACAGGGTTGTTCTGAAGATCAGATGAGATTACATGTATAAATCTATTTTATTTTGATGTTTTTGTTTGTATAATTCGAAAGGGGACTTGTGTTTTCAGAGTTATAAGGAATTTCCTATGTAGAAACTTCTACCAACACGGATTAACACCTACACTCCAATTTAAAGTCTTAGAGAGTTTCTTGGTACAAATGACTAACCTAAGGTCTCATAGTTAGAATATTCATTATGCCTCCAATCACTACCCATCTCTGCTGCTTTAAAGTCTACCTGCCCCAATAAGACCTCCATTGGGTGGTCAGTCATCCATAATCCTCCTCTTGCTTATGTGAGCAAGCAGTTTCTTCCTGACCAGAATTATTCTGTCATGTTGTCCTGTCCCACTCCCAATCCAGCTCCTACATATTAAATCCCTTAACTCTAGATCAAAAGGTCTATCTTATCTCAGTTTTCAAAAATGTCTGTTTTTACATATTTTTCTTAATGTACATGACTTAGTTATATAAGAGTACATATATAAATAAATTCAAAATTTTGGAGAGTGCTTTCTTTTCTTTTCTAGCTGATGGAGTACATGTTCAAAAATTAGAAAGAATGGTTCTAATTTCTAGGATGGTTCTAATTTCTAAGAACTTAAAACAGAAAATTGGGGGGGGGGGAAGACAGAAATGTAAAATGTAAAAATGCTCAGTCAGATATATCTCTGATATTTTCTTTCCAGATGTTTGTAAATATCAAGTTTGTGGGATTACAGTAACAAAAGTGAGTCATATTCTCTCAGGTCAAACTAAACAGGAATTTAACTTGAAATCTGGGGTTGTAAAAAAATCCCCTGCAAAATACTCCTTTTGCTCACTGATAGGTAGGACTGTGGGAAAATAGAATGAGTGCCTCTTTAACACCCAGGGCTCTGTCCATACAAATAAAGCATCAGACACTTGCCTCCACTTGCCTCAGGTATTGTCCTACTTTCTGAACATAACATCATGCTAGGGGTATTCCAGGGCCCCTGTCTGAGCTGGGATGGAGAATGGGGAAGGTGTTTCCCCCAATGAAGGGATGTCTGGGAGGATCTAGCAAGGCTTCTGACAGTGGCCTTAAATATCTCTGGCAGGTGAAAGAGGGCAGGACCCCTAAATCACAACATCAGAGAGAAGAACCTTTTATCTTTCATCATAGATACCCCAAGGTTATTTTTAATGAGAAATCTGTTCCTTCTTTTCTTATTATTTTAAAGGCACCAAAGTCCAGCATCGTGGTATAAAATTCTCAATAGGACCATAGGAAATACATGACAGGTGTGAACAATAAACATCCTATAATCTGTGTGCTAGACTAAAATGGGGATGGGGAGGATAGACATAGTGTATTATTCTGTGCCCTGTCAGATAATAACAGTAAAATTTGACTTCTTGACATGCTACTAAACACATCTTATGACATTTCCAAGTATGGTATTGGCAGTCTTTCTGGAACAATGCCTGTGGCTGGATTACTAATTTATTAACATTACCATACAAATCCTTCTTTCCTATAATCTCTCTACTTTTTTCTCTTTTCACTTGCTGCCTTCCTTCCTTCTTTCTTCCCTTCCTTTCTCCTCTTGTTCTTTCCTTTCCCACCCTCCTTTTCTTCTTTTTCCTTCTTTTGTTTCTTCCTCCCTTTTACTTTTCTTCCTCTCATTCTTTCTTCTTTCTACTTTTCTTTATTTCTTCATTTTTTCTCTTCTCCCTTCCTCGGTCCATCCTTTTCTTCCTCCCTCCATCCTTTTCTTCCTCCTTCCTTCCTTCCTTCCTTCCTTCCTTCCTTCCTTCCTTCCTTCCTTCCTTCCTTCCTTCCTTCCTTCCTTCCTTTCTTCCTTCCTTCCTTCCTTCCTTCCTTCCTTCCTTCCTTCCTTCCTTCCTTCTTTCTTTCTTTCTTTCTTTCTTTCTTTCTTTCTTTCTTTCTTTCTTTCTTTCTTTCTTTCTTTCTTTCTTTCTTTCTTTCTTTCTTTCTTTCTTTCTTTCTTTCTTTCTTCCTTCCTTCCTTCCTTTCCCTTCCCCCTCAAATGTTTATTTTTATTTTTCTCATTAGGAATAAATAGCATTTCTCTGATTAAAGTATCAATTTGGGAAATGTCTAAGCTAATTCAGAACCATCTAGGACCACTTTAAATAATAGTATTATAGCCTGTGAAACAACTTCATCCTGATTCTGTTACTATGTCTGAAGATGACAATAACCTGGTGCTCCTGTGTCTGCCTCAGAAGGTTCCACCTTTGCATCTTTTGCTTCTTGTAAATCCTTTCTTCTCACATTCTGACCTGAACCCAAGCAACAGACTCTGCATTTCATCTTCCCAGATCTGAGATCAGGAGAGAGGTGCCCCCTTCTTTTCTCTTCACCTCCCCACCCTTTCCTAGTTACTCAAATTTGTGGAGCTGCTCAAAGGGAGTCCAATCAGGCACATGTCACAATCAATGTCAATTGCATTAATAGACAAGCAGGCAAGGCCCTGTAGTTGAACTGTGTCATCTCTGTAGCTTGCACACAGAATAAAAGCAGCAGAGAGAGTCAAGCTCTTTATGACTCATTGTGTGTTCCCTTTGAAGAGGGAATTGTGATTTTTGGCAGAGGAAGGAAGGAACTAGGACAAAACAAGGGAAGGAAAGATTTGTTTTTTTTTTTTTCCCACCAGCCAGCTCCCTGGTTCTTGCTGCCAAGAATATAACTTTAATTTATAAGACACACACAAATCTAATTATATATATTATTTTAAATTTAATTTGGAGAAAATATCATATCTTTGGAATCAAACTTTCTGTCTATTTTTGGGGAAGAAGAAAATATGCACATAAGGCAATTGAGAAGTTCTGGGGAGCAGGGAAGGCCTTGTGAGGCAAATGCTACCACTTGTGGGTATATTTTAATCAAATAAATATGCATGTTTACCAAAACCGAGCTTCTCTCATTGAATTATTTCAGTTTGTTTGTAATCTAATACCTGCATATAAATAGTTGGCCTGCAAGAAGGGCATTCAGGGTGATTCCCACTCAGAATGAATCTTAATTCCCTCCACAATTTAGCTAAAACTGAAAATGACTGACAATACTCATAGAGATGGCAGCAGCATAGTGCTGGTGACCTTTCAGCTTGTCAATCAACAGGCATTTATTAAATATTTACTATATGCCATGTGTTAAACCCTGGGGATACAAAGAAGGTTAGAAGGAACCAATATTGATCAAGGTTCTTCTTCTCTTTCCCTTTCTTCCTTCTTTACATGGATAAGAATAAAATTGTCCCCAGATCTTAAAATTCTCCCCCAGACTAAAATTGTCCCCCCAAGTCAGGACTTGTTTGGCCTAAGGGTGAGGATTTTGAGGCTCAAGCTGTGCCTCTGTTGATACAATTCCCTATTAGCATTTGGCTATGTTTATGTGCCATCTTTATCAGGTTGGGACATAAAAACTCCCATTCATATGTCCCACAAGAAGGGATAGTAAGAGATAGCTCTCAAAATAACCACACATAAAATAAAATACTTGGAAGCATAACTGTCAAAACAAACCCAGAAACTATATGAACATAATTATAAAATATTTTGTATTAATAAAACCAGATTTAAGTAATTGGAGAAAAGTTCATTGATCATGAGTGGCTAGAGCAAATAAAATGACAGATCTACCTAGACTAATCTATTTATTCAATGTCATCCCAATTAAATTACCCCAAAATTATTTTATTAAGATAGAAAAAATGATGACAAATTCCTTTGGAAAAACAAAATGTCAAGAATATCAAGGAATTAATGAAAAAATGTAAAGGAAGGAGGACTACCAATACCAGATTTTAACTATATTAAAAAGCAATAATTATTAAATTATCTGGTATTGGCTAAGAAATAGTAAAGTAGGTCTGTTGAACAGAGCAGATATACAAAAAAAAAAACCCAAAAAACCAATTGTATAAGATTATAGCAACCTTGCATTCCACAAAAGTAAAGATCCAAATTTTGGGAATAAGTATTCATTATTTGGTAAAAAATTATTGGAAGTACTGGGAAGCAGTCTGGCAAAAAACATTATTTTATACCATTATACATATACATTATACCAAGATAAGAGCAAATCATGTACCTGACTTGGGCATAATGGAAGCTATCATAAACAAATTACTAGTACAGGGAATATATTACCTTTTCAGAAAAAAAATCCATGCATAAACAAAAAAAATATTGTGATATGATAATTTGAACACATTATATTGAAAAGGTTTCATAGAAATAAAACTAATGTGACCAAGATAACAAGGAAAAGAGTTAGCTAAGGGAGAAAAATTATGGACAATTTTTGTGATAAAGGTCTCATATCCAAAATATATTGAGAATTATGTCAAATACATGAGAATATGACCTATTTCCCCATTGATAAATGGTCAAAAGATATGAAAAGATAGATTTTTGGATAAAGAAATGAAAGCTATGTATTAAATTTTCTAAATATCATCTCACACCTATTAGATTAATTAAAATAATAAAAGGTCAAAATGGTCAACATTGGAGGTGATGCAGAAAAACTGAGACATTAATATAGTGTTGGTGGAACTAATCCATCCATTTTGGAGAGCAATCTGGAATTATGCTCAAAGTTATAAAACTTTGTATGTCTTTTGACTCAGCAATACTATTAGGTTTCTTTCCTAAAATGATCAGAGAAAAATGAAATAAAAAAAGCCCTCTATGTTCTAAAACATTTATTGCATCTCTTTTTTGTGGTCCCAAAGAATGGGAAATTGAAGGCATACTTTGGTGAATGATTAAACAAGTAGTGGCATATGATATTTATGGAAGACTACTCAGCTATAAGAAATGGTGAGCAAGTCAATTTTTGAAAAAAAAAACATGTGAACACCTACATAAAATTATGAAAAGTGAAACAAGCATAACAAATAGAACATTATATATAGTAACAGAAACATTGTTTGAAAAATAACATGCATATGTTCACCTCCAGGGAAAGAACTGATAAATAGAAATAAGTAAGACATAGTTTCATATCTTTTTATCATATGATGCCTTCTGTAATGGAGGAAGGGAAAGGAAGATAATTTAGTATGTTAATGTAACAAATAAATTAATTATAAAAAATTCCCACTCACATGGGGCTGATGGCCTTCATGGATTCTCGAAGACCTTTTGAGTCCTCATAACTTGGCCTGTTAAACAGATAGAAATATAATCTACCAAAGTTAAGTACAATAGCATTCTTATGGCATATCCTTGCTAGGTTAGGGCTAATTAAAACTTTTTATTATCATGACTTGAAATATATGTATTGTGACCTAAAATAAGCTACTTCATTCTAATTTGGTGACTGAATTAGCAGGTTTTGGTCTTCAGATCCATCCTATTTTCAAAAACTATTCCCCTGTCCTCAAGGAGCTTACATTTTAATGACAGAATCAAGATGCAAAAAAAGTATGACATATACATTTCACATGGAAGTTCATCTCAGAGGGAAGTGACTCACAGTAGAGGAACTGGTAGGGAATAAGGAATGTCTTCCTGCAGAAGATGGAATTGGATCTGAGTCTTAAAAGAATCCAGGGAAAATAAGATGCCAAGAAATCCAAAGATAGAACATCAGAACATCGTGTTTCAAGATCAAAAAGATATTGTCACTGGGCTGTTGATTAAGGAAAGAGGATAAAGGAGATAATAACACTGCTTTGTATATAATTTAAATATCAAATTCTTACCATAAATATTTGATAAAAAGATTTTTTCCCAGCTAACTACTTTATTTATCCCATATACATTAGGTTTGTTAATACAAATGCTTCTTAATTTCATATGATCAAAATTATTTTTGTTTTGGTTCTTTTCTAATTATTTATAGTATGATCTTTAATATTTAAGTTACATATGGCTTTGTAATTTATTAAGTAATATTGTGTTAGATTTTAGTATTAGCTTAATTTCTGCCAACTGGCATTGCAATTTATCCCAGTAGGGTTCTTTTATGAGATTGCTAACTGTATTCTAAGTAATTTATATTTAGATTTTTATTGGAAGTTGAGGTACTTTCATCAATAATTTCTGACTTATTCTTGTCACATTTCGTCTGCTGCTTACTTTGTTAGCTTTTAAACTATCTTACTGATGTCAAAATACTTGTGAAGCAGTATGACAAAGTGAAGAGAGCCAGTTTGGGAATCAGAATAATCTGGCTTGATGCCACCCCTCAATACTTATGTACAGTTTAACAATGGACAAGTAACCAAGGCTAATCTGGAAGATTATCAATTGCAGAGCAGGTACTGATATGAATTTGACTTTTCCCCCCAAAGAGTTACTGATACTAATGAAAATAATGATTAAACAAAGCAAAACATGAAGAAAACAAATTCTTTAAGAAAGAATACGATTTTTTCTCAATTTTTTCTTAGGTCCCCAGTAGAGCACAAATATAGAGATTCAGTGCCTATTTTAAACCTTTATCTTCAGACCTAGAAGCAATACTAAATACTGTCTCCAAGGCAAAAGAGAAGTAAGGGCTAGGCAATTGTGATTAAGTGACTTGCCTAGGGTCATACAGTTAGGAAGTGTCTAAGGCCAGATTTGAGCCTAGGGTTTTCCATTTCTATGATGGAATTCTCCATGAAATTACAATAATATAAATGGCATTCAAAAAGGTACAGAAGGACATCAACTATGATGATTGTATATGCAAAGGACAATTTGGCATGTGTAAATGTTAAGATGTTCTTAAAATTATTAACTGGCTATGAAAAGCATAACCTTATAATTAAACTTCTTTTCAGAGTTTAACATTAAGATATTCTACCTGTGTGGCATATAAGAGAACACTATTAACATAAAGGGGAAATTAGAAAAAGGAGAAAAAACAATTGAACTATGGAGTTCCCGAGCTCTGCAAAGAAATGGTGGGATCAAACCACAGCCATGTATTCATCTCATAATAATATTCTGTTTATGGTCTACCATATATAAGCAAATACTTATCTATCTCTTGAGATTAATAAATATTCTGTATTGTTCAGTATATTCTAGCAACTCTATTATACTATAGTTAAACTTATTTCTATGAATTGGCCAGTAGAGACTTCTTAAAGGACACCCTGTTGGGAATTTCCATTAAAAAAAGAAATAAGCACATTTTGAACCATTAGGGAAGATATTTAAATTTCCCTCATGGGCAATTATGCCAGTGGTTAAGGAACCCCACATTTGGTTTTTTCTCATTTTGAGAAGGGATGGAAGAAGAAATCTCATAATACTGCTCCTTCTGTCAGATAAGGATCATGCTCTGTTTCTTTTAGGAGAATAATGACTTATCTTTTAGATGAAGGGATGAAAAGAAAATTTCATCTAACTAAGGTACTGTTTAAATATTATGAAAATGAAAACACTTCTGTAATTATGAAATGATGTAGTACAATCAGTAGTGATGTGGAGGGCTATTTTTTTTCTTTTTACTCTAGTAAAAACATTAGGAACACATGCATATCATAGTCAACTAGGAATAAGCAATCTGAGTCTCAGTGAAATTTTTCATATAAATTTTATAAAAATATTTTTGTATCATAAAATATCACCTTCTAAGTGAAGCCTTTTTTGATTGAGAATCAACGTGGCATAGTGGATAGAAAGTGTGCCTTAATAAGTCATTCCCTAAGCAAAAAGCTCCAGAGCCAGATGGATTCACCAGTGAATTATCCAAACATTTAAACAACAATTCATTTCAATACTGTATAAAGTATTTGGATTTTTTTTTAAAGCTGAGGAAGGACACACCATCAAATTCCTTTTATGACACAAATATGATGCTGGCCTAAATCAAGAAGAGGAAAAGAACAGAGAAAGAAAACTATAGACCAATCTTCCTAAAAGTTATTAATTCAAAAATTTTAAATAAAACACTAGCAAGGAGATTACAGCAATATAACCAAGGTGGATTTTATACAAGGAATGCAGAGATGGTTCAACATTAGAAAAATCATTAGCATAACTGAACACATTAATAATGAAATTAAAATAAACTATATGATTATCTCAGTAAATGCAGAAAAAGCCTGTGAAACACTAGAGAATATTATAATAAATAGAACATACTTAAAAATAATAAGTGGTATCTATTTAAAACCATCAGCAAACATTATCTGCAAAGGGGATAAAATATAAGACTTCCCAATAAGATCAAGAGTGAAAAAAGATGCCCATTATCAGCAATACTATTTAATATTTTACTAGAAATGCTAGTTATAGCAATAAGAGAGGAAGAAGAAATTGAAGGAATTAGAATAGGCATTGAGGAAACAAAGCTATCATTTTTCCCAGATGATATGATGGTATCCTAAGAGAATAAGCCAAAAATCTTATTGGAACAGTAAAAAGTTTAGCAAAGTTGTATGTTATAAAATAAACCCACATAAACCTGCATTCCTTTATACTACCAATAATGTCCAATAGCAAAACATAGAAAGAGAAATTCCATTTAAAACAATATGAAATATCTTGGAGTCCACCTGCCAAGACAAACATAGGAACCATTAGATTACAATTATAAAACACCTTTCCACAAATTAAGTAAGATCTAAATAACTGGAAAATATTAATTATTGGTCATGGATAGACTGAGCCAATAATAAAATTAACCATTCTTTACCTCTTCAGTGTCATTCCAATAAAACTCCCCAAAATTATTTCATAAATTAGAGAATAATAGTAAAATTTATCTGAAAGAATTAAAGGCCAGCAATATTTGGGGAATTATTGAGAAAAAAATATGAAGGAAGATGACTTAGCTGTATAGTATCTCAAACAGTATTATAAAGTGATAACTATCACAACAATCTGGTATGGGCTAAGAAATAGAATAGTGAATCAATGGAATCGATTAGACCCTCGATAGCATAGATCTACATCTCATTCCATAAATCAAGTTAAAGTCAAAATTGATGCAGGCCTAAGAGATAAAGGGTGAAACCATAAACAAACTAGAGAAGCATTGAATAGTTTATTTGTCAGGTGTATGGATAAAGGAAGAATCTATGTCCAAACAAGATACATAAAACATTACAAGATGTAAAGTGGCTTTACTAAATTAAAAGGTTTTGTACAAACAAAATCAATGCAACCAGGATTAGAAGGGAAATAACAAATTGGGGAAATTTATAGCAAGAGTCACAAACAAAGGCTTCATTTCTCAAATAAACAGAGTACTGAGTCAATTTTTTTAGAATACAAAGCATTCTCTAATCAATAATTGGTCAAAGGATATGAAGTCAGTTCTCAGATAAATAATGTAAAACAATCATAAGAAAAAAATGCTTCAAGTCTCTGTTAAATAGAGAAATGCACATTCAAACAACTTTATGCTACCAACTCCCACCTATGACATTGACTAATAAGATAAAAAAGATAAATGTTGGATGGCATGTGGAAAAAATGGAACACTAATTCATTGTTGGTGGATCTGTGAACTGATACAAGCATTCTAAAGAACAATTTGAAACCATACCCAAAGGGCCATAAGACTGTGTATACCCTTTGATGTAGCAATACTACTATTTTGTCTGTAACTCAAAGAGATAAAAAAATAGGGGAAAAGGACATACATATGCAAAAATATTTATAGGCAGCTATTTTGGGGATGGCAAAAACTGGAAAAAGAAAGGATATCCACCAATTGGGAAATGACTGAACAGGTTGTGTGGTATGTGATTGTAATGGAATACTATTGCATCATAAAAAATGATGAACAAGATGATCACAAAAAGCCTGGAAAGACTTAAATGAAGTAAAATGATCAGAAAAAAATGAATATTGTGCATAGAAAAAACAATAAAGCATAAGAAACAGCTGTGAATAATAACTGTTATCAGCAATGCAAGGAACCAGAACAACTCTGAGGGATTGAAAAAAAAAAGGAGCTATCCACTACTGAAGAAGGAACTGAGTGAATGAAAATTGAAGCATACCATTCTTTGCTTTATTTTTCCCTGAAATTTTCTCTAGTGTAAACATTATATTTCTTCTTTCACAACACGATGGACATGGAAGAGAAGATGGGGGAGGGTAGCTATGCTTGAACTTTACTCTCAGCAGAACTAACTCAAAGTGGGAATAATAACAATACTTAGCTATAGAAACCTACCTCACCCTTTATGTAAGTAGGGAGGTAGAGAGAGTGAAAGAGGAGGCCAATAGAAAAAAAATGAGAGTGAACTGGAGGAGGCAGTCATTGAAAACAAAACATCTGTGAAGAGGGAAGACTAAAAGGAGAAAGAAAAAGAATAAACAGGTAAAAATAAGATGGAAGGAAACACAATTAATAATCATAACTGCCAATGTATATAGGGCAAACACTGATAAAATGGAAAAGGATAGCAGAATGGATTAAATATCAGAATCCTACAATATGTTATCTATAAAAAACACATTTAAAATAGGGAAAGAGAGTAAAAGTAAAAGGCTAGAGCAGAATCTATTGTGACTCAGCTGAGAAGTTAAAAAAAAAAAGAAGGGATATAAATCATAGTTTCATACAAAGCAAAACCAAAAATTGATCTAAATGAAAAAAATAAAGAAAAAATTAAATCTGATAAAATGCAAGATAGACAATAAAACAATATCAATATCAAATATGCATGTACCAAATAACATAGCATCCAACCCTAAAATTTCATACCTCAATGCAGAAAAACAATAAATATTATTTATACCATGACACTGAAATTACACTGAACAAAGGGTAGAAGAAAGAAAAAAAGACAAAAAATTAATTGTAAAGTAAATAATTATATTATAAAGAATAATTTGGTCCAATTATAGAAACAATAAAAATATTTCATTAAAGAAAATGAAATGAGGAGACAACATATCAGAATTTATGGAATGCAATCAAAATGGTACTTAGGGGAAAATTCATATCCATAAATCTATCAATCTATTAATAAAATGGAGAAACAGTAGCTCAAATAAATGATCCTGCAACTAAAAAAGCTAAAAATATAACACATTAAAAATATCTAATTCAACACAAAATTGGAAAGCCTGAAAATCAAAGGAGGGATAAATAAAACTGAAATGAAGAAAACCATAGAACTAATGAAGAGGGCAAGGAGTTAGTTTTATGAAAAAATAAATTAACTATATAAAACATTGGTTAACTTTATTTAAGAAAAAGGAAGAAGAAAACTAAATTGCCAAACATACTAAGGTATGTTTAATGCAGTACAGTAGCATGAGCAAAGGCACAAAGGTTATGAATTCATATGGAATGTGAAGTTTTGGCAAAACCAGTCTGACTTCATCTGTGTTAGGAAATAGTGAAATTTGGAATGACTTTAATACGCAACATTCAAGGAATGTCTTGGGTGTTCTTGAGTATTATTTTACAAAGATTTATTTGATAGCAGTCTGTAAAATAGATTGCCAGCAGGGGATAACATATAGCATGGGGGAGACTGTGAAGGCAGAGAGAGCATGGAGACTTATTGAAATTATCCAAGGATGAGAATATATAAATCTCAATTAAGGTAATAAGAGTAGGAAAATTGTTTCAACTTGCTATACAATAAAAGAAAGAACCCATAAGTTTTATTGTACTGATTACAGTGTTGGTGAACCTTTACCTAGTTCAAGTGCCCAGAGGGTAAATTTAAGCTGTCCAAGAGCTCCAGCATTACTGGAGAGAGCTGAGAGAGAAAGTGTTTCCTTTGGGCAGCTGGACAGTGGGGTGAGGCATTCAAAAATGTCCTCAGGCACTGAGAAGATGGGGAACAGAGTAGCTCCCAGAGCGCAGCATGGGTACCATGTCTTTGCCAAAGCTGCTATAGAGCTTCTCAAATCTTTTTGTTTCTTCAGAAAAACAATAATATATTGAGGCAAGGTGATGAAAGATTGAGATTCCCATCTATGTGTTTAGGAATATAAGAACACAGAAAACTTAATGAATATGTGAACCATGGTCATCATTTTCCCCATTATTCTTATGTTTGTATATTTGATATGATCATAATAACTTTCACGGGAATATTTCCTCTTCAGGACAAGATATTTCATCAAACAATTGCATGAAAGAATTCACCTTACAAAATTAAATATTTTCCTCAGAAATTCAGTTGTCTAGTTTCCTAGATTAGATGCTGTCCCAAACTCTGATCTTCACACATGAAAATGGTCACACATGAAAAACAAATGATATAGGATTTTGAATGTTGGGGGACATATGAAGGAGAACTCCCTCCATCAATGCAAATACCGGAATTGTAAGTTGGAGACTTTATCAGGATCACCCAGTGTAAGTGTCAATAGTGAGATCTGAATCGACATTTCCTTGATCCCAGACTCAGGGTTATGTGCACTATACAATGGCGTCTCTACACAATGACTGTCAGAGATATAAAATGGAATCATAGTGATAGTCACACATTTTCTCTACTTTGGTGGCATTTTTTAATCTGGTAGGCTTGCAGTAATGGTTTTAGACCATATTGTCCTCACTTCCCTCTTATTTTCTTTAGGGGGCAGTCTGAGTAAAGGGTAAATTGAAACGTAAAAGGAGGAACGGGGTGGGGGGGTATGTTTGGCCTACCCAGCATGAGTAAGTCAACTAGCCAACATTCCAAATGCTTTCATTGATGGTTAAGTAGAATTATTCTGTAATTTGTCTAGGGCCTCACTGAAAGTGAGTCACTGAGAACTGAATATTTATATTCCTCCTGACCTCAAAAATTTTAAACCTTGGATGGGGTCATGTAAGGAGACTGTGGAAAACTTCTTTGCAACCTATTGGCAAATAATTTTGCTTCTGATTTCAACAAACTTGGGCTGTGACGCATGCCATCTGGCTATTGGGGAAACTCAAGTGCATATTAACTGCCTGTATGATCAACATTCCTGCCATTTACTTGTAAATTATAGCACCTGCAAATGAGAAAAAAAGTATATGCCTTATGATTCACTATGAGGGGCTGGGGTTTAATGACACAATGCTGGTTCATCGACTTTTTAAATCTTCCTCTGATTGGTACAGCTGTTTTTCTCAAACCCTTTTGAATGTGCTGTGTAGTATGATAGGAGAGTGGAATGCCCCGGAGATAATTCAGGCAGGGATGCATGAAGTCTAGGATGGTCTCCTACCATTCCTTGAAAAAAATTCCAGAACATTTTAAAGTCAAATTGGGCTATTTCACATAGTTCTTAAAATAATCGGTACTCTCCCCACCACCAGAAGTATATCTGAGGATAAGAAATTTGTGAAAAGCGGATGCATTCGATTAGCTATAATGACTTAAGTTTTATGCCAGGACCAGCTGTGGTATGGTGGAACAAGAACTGGCCTCTGAGTCAAAACTGTGGATTCAAGTCTTTTCTCTGATACAAACTGGCCATGTCCATGGGCAAGCAAGTTAAACTCTCAGTAATCCAGACAGTTCTCTGACACTGTAAACTATAAATGATTTGCCAACCTCATCTGCCAATTGGTAGAAGGGATTCCAATAACAATGAAGTCATAGTTCTGGACAAAAACCAAAGTCCAAACCAAAACGACCAGAAAACATGTACAGACCTAATGTGAGCCTAGTCTTCAGCAAAAGTCATCAATAAATGAAACAGCCCTTCATGGAGTCTTTCCTTACTCCCACAACACAAGTGTGACTATGCTACTCATCTCCTCAAAGACTTTTAATGACCCCTTACTGCATCTAGAAAATATGCAAACTCCTTAGCTTGGCATTTAAAGTTCTTCACAGATAGACTCTACCTTACCTTTCCAGGCTTTTTGGAAATTATTTGTCTTCATACATTCTCTGTTTTAGATAAACTGACCTTGCTGTTTAATGCTGTTTATATCTCAGCATTCCATCCTCTGACTGTCTTTTTCACATACTATTCCTCAAGGCTGGAATTTAGCCCACTCCCCTCACGTTTGCTTCTTTGACTTCTACATCCTTTAGTCTCAGGGGAAGGGAAGGGAAAGGGAAGACCAGGGAATAGAAGAAATAAGGGAAGGGAGCAAGTATTTAAGTGCCTACTATGTATGAGTTAAGCATGCTATGCTAAGCATTTTACAAATACTGTCTCATTTTATTTGATCAAACATAGTGGGTATTTAATAAATACATTTTGGAATGGATTGTATTCAATTTTCAAGTGTTTATTAATTGCCTAAGTGGTGAGAATTATGTTGATGTTAAGACAAAAATAGAATAGTTTCTGACCTCAAGGAACTTATATTCTATTAGAGGGGAAAAATATATATTATGAAAATACAAATAATAAATAAACTATAAAAACAATTTTGGGGAAGCACTCTAGGCAACTGGAAGATTCAGAATAGGCTATGCATAAATTCTGCAAATCCTAGAATCATAGACTGGATCCAAATTAGGAAGGACTTTAAATGCCAAATGGGGAGATGAGAAAATTATGTTTTTGTTGTTTAGTCATTTCAGTTGTGCCTGACTTCATAACCCCATTTTGGAGTTTTCTTGGCAGAGATATTGGAGCAGTTTGCCTTTATGGTTTTAAATTTATTTTATTTAGAATATTTTCCCATGGTTATATGACTCATAATTCACCCCTCAATCCCCCACTCTTTCCTTCCCCCTCCCAAAGCTGACAAGCAGTTCCACTGGGTTATATATGTATCATTGTTCAAAAATCTATTTCAATGTTATTCATATTTGCAGTAGAGTGATCCTTTAACATCAAAACCCCAATCATATCCCCATGAAACCATGTGATCAATCATGTTTTTCATCTTTCTGCTCCCACAGTTCTTTGTCTGGATGTGGATAGCATTCTTTCTTATATTTTCCTCTGGATTTGTCCTAGGTCTCTGAATTGCTGCTAGTAAAAATGTCTATTCTATTCGATTGTGCCACAGCATATAGGTTTCTGTACAATGTTCTCTTGGTTCTGCTCCTTTCACTCTGCATCAATTCCTGGAGGTCATTCCAGCTCACATGGAATTCCTCCAGTTCATTATTCCCTTGAGCACAATAGTATTCCATCACCAACAGATACCACAATTTATTGAGTCATTCACCAATTGATGGACAACCCCTCATTTTCCAATTTTTTTGCCACCACAAAGAGCATAGATATGAATATTTTTGTACATGTATTTTCCTTATTATCTCTTTGCAGTACAAACCCAACAGTGATATTTGCCATTATTTTTCATAAATATCAATTTGAAAATCATATGAAGAATATAGTCATGATAAGTTCTTTGAGTTGGAGGGGTTTTTACTCTTTAAACAATTGAAAGAATGTTGAAAAACATCAGAAGTGTCTCAAAATAACAAACTCACTAATTCTTTGTGCCAAACCATGTCCTGTTAATGTATGTCATCATACAATCCATCTTTTCCACATTTGAACAGGCAGTTTATCTAAAAGGAGGATATTTTTGTTCCTCAGCATTAGGGCTATAAAGAGGACTAGCTATTTTTGGTCTTTCCAAAATGATTTTACCTCATAACAATTTGTCTTTTACTTAATTGTCTATATTCATGGAGAAATTCTATATAATTTTAACATACTTGGATGTAAACTGTAAAATATTCTCTTCTTACTTTATGAATAAAGATATTATTTCCTCATCTTGGACCGAGGCATATCAGTTTAAAGATGGAAGGAGCTATAGAGGTTATTTTGTTGAACTTCTCATTTTATAATTGATAGTTCTATCAAGTGACACTTGCTTCCTTGCTGTTCCTCTAACAAAATCCTCCATCTTCAAACTTGGAACATTTTTTCTTTTTCCTCATCTCTGCCTCTTGGCTTCCCTGGCCTCATTCAAGTATCAGTTAAAATCTTACCTTTCATAAACAAAACAAAACAAAACAAAACTTTCCTAGCCTTCCTTATCCTTAGTATCTGCTCTCTGAGGCTATCTTCTATCAATCTTGCACATAGTTTGTTTCTGCATAGTTGTTTGAATATTATATATCTTATTGGATCATGAGATGCCTCAAAGTAGTCTGTCTTTGGCCTTTATTTGTATTCCCAGCAACATGTCTATTCCATAGTAGGTACATGATAAATGTATATAGTTGACTTGAAAAAGATTAGGTGGAAAAGAAACTTGCTTTAATGGAATATGGAATATTGGAAAGAATAGTGAGTTTGGTGTCTGAATATTTGGATTATTCCTATTTCTGCTCCTTAGAATCCACATGACCTTCGAAAAATCATTTTTTTCCCTTTCTCTGAAGATCTCAGGGTCATCGTCTCTTAAAATAGATTTGTTTAAATCCATGATCTTGTGACTAGATAGTCTACTCTTTTCATATAATGCTAGACAACCTTTGAGGATATAGTTGTTTATCAAATAAATCCTAGTGATTAACCTAATCCTGTGACTTAGTAGTTATATAAGCCATTATCTCTGAGACAATTTCAGACAGTAAAAAGTACCTTGACTGGATGAGAGCTTTGACCACAGCTAGAGGGAGGATTTTTAGAATGTGGCTTATATCATCACCAAACTCTATGGATATTCTATATCCCAAAAAATGTGGCTGCCCAGGATTCCATGATGAAGATCAGCTTCATCAGAGACTGATATCCCCACTCATTCAACAATCACAAAACCAAAGAGACTGCCCTACTCTATCTCAGGAGGGAGGGAATCCCCTATCTGAGTAATAATTTGGGGAACAATACTAGGAAATGGGTAACTGAGGTTGGCAAGGTATTTTTTAGGAGATTAGATTTTATTTTATATTTTATAAATTTATTCATTTAATTTAGACTATTTTCCCATGGTTAAACAATTCATGTTCTTTCCCTTGCCTCCTCCCTCCCTCCTCCCATAACGAACAAGCAATTCCACTGGGTTTTACATGTATCATTGGTCAATTCCATTTATCCTCCCATCTGTCTCTTAGCCAGTACCATATTGTTTTGATGACAAATGCTTTATAGTACAGGTTAAGATCCAGTACTGCTAGGTCCCCATCCTTCAAAATGTTTTCCTTATTTCCCTTGATATTCTTGATCTTTTGTTTTTCCAAATGAACTATGTTATATTTTTTCTAATTCAGTAAAAAAGTTTCTTGGTAGTTTGATAGGTATGGCACTAAATAAGTAAATTAATTTGAATAGGATTGTCATTTTTATTACATTAGCTCATCCTACAAATGAGCAACTAATATTTTTTCAATTATTAAGATCTAGTTCTAATTGTGTGGAAAGTGCTTGGTAGTTGTGTTCATATAGTTCCTCTGTTTGTCTTGACAAATGGATTCCTGAATATTTTATTGCTAGTATGATTTTATTTTTATTTTATTTTTATTTATTTTTTTATTTGGTCAATTTCAAACATTATTCCTTGGTTAAAAAAAATTATTTTCTATTCCTCCCTCCTCTCTCATAGCCAATGTGCAATTCCACTGGATATTACATGTGTCCTTGATCAGAATTCATTTCCATATTGTTGGTATTTGTACTAGGGTGTTCATTTAGAGTCTACATCCCCAATCATTTCCCCTCGACCCATGTAATCAAGCAGTTGTTTTTCTTTAGTATTTTTACTCCCACAGTTTTTCCTCTGAATGTGGATAGTGTTTTTTCTCCTATGTCACTCTGGATTGTTGAGGATCACTGCATTGCCACTAATGGAGAAGTCCATTACATTTGATTGTACCACAGTGTATCAGTTTCTGTGTACAATGTTCTCCTGGTTCTGCTCCTTTTGCTCTGAATCACTTCCTGGAGGTTGTTCCAGTTCCCATGGAATTCCTCCAATTTATTATTCCTTTCAACAAAATAGTATTCCATCACCAGCATATACCACAATTTGTTCAGCCATTCCTCAACTGAAGGGCATCCTCTCATGTTCCAATTTTTTGCCACCACAAAGAGAGTAGCCATGAATATTCTTGTACATGTATTTTTCCTTATGATCTCTTTGGGGTACAAACCCAGCAATGCTATGACTGGATAAAAGGGCAGACAGGCTTTTAGTGCCCTTTGGGCATAGTTCCAAATTGCCCTCCAGAATGTTTGGATCAATTCATAACTCCACCAGCAATGCATTAATGTCCCAACTTTACCACATCCCCTCCAGCATTCATTACTTTCTATTGATGTCATGTTAGCCAGTCTGCTAAGTGTGAGGTGATACCTTAGAGTTGTTTTGATTTGCATCTCTCTGATCATAAGAGATTTAGAACACCTTTTCCTGTGCTTTTTCATGGTTTTGATTTCTTTGACTGAAAATTGCCTATTCATGCCCCTTGCCCATTTTTCAATTGGAGAATGGCTTGATTTTTTGTACAATTGATTTAGCTCTTTGTAAATTTGAGTAATTAGACCTTTGTAAGAGGTTTTTGTTATGAAGATTGTTTCCAAGTTTGTTATTTCCTTTCTGATTTTGGTTACATTGATTTTGTTTGTACAAAAAACTTTTTAGTTTGATGTAATCAAAATGATTTATTTTCCATTTCGTTACTCTTTCTAACTCTTGCTTGGTTTTAAAATC
Source organism: Monodelphis domestica (assembly GCF_027887165.1). Lineage (NCBI taxonomy): Eukaryota > Metazoa > Chordata > Mammalia > Didelphimorphia > Didelphidae > Monodelphis > Monodelphis domestica. The sequence continues at coordinate 100,974,837 of NC_077228.1, read as the reverse complement.
TTTCCTTTCCCAAAGGTCTGACATGTATACTATTCCGTGTTCACATAATTTACTTATAGTTTTCTTCTTTATATTCAAGTCATTCACCCATTCTGAGTTTATTTTGGTGTGGGGTTTGAGGTATTGATGCAAACCTAACCACACTGTATTCCAATTTTCCCAGCAGTTTTTATCAAATAGTGGATTTTTGTGCCAAAAGCTGGTACCTTTGGACTTGTCATAGATTCTCTTGCTGAGGTCACTTATCCCAAGTCTATTCCACTGATATTCCTTTCTGTTTCTTAGCCAGTACCAAATTGTTTTGATGACTGCTGCTTTGTAATATAGTTTAAGGTCAGGGACTGCAAGGCCCCCATCATATGTGTTTTTTTTTTCATTATTTCCCTGGATATCATTGATCTTTTGTTTTTCCAAATGAACTTTGTTATTGTTTTTTCTAATTCAGTAAAAACATTTTTTGGAAGTTCGATGGGTATGGCACTAAACAAATAGATAATTTTGGGTAGGATGGTCATTTTTATTATGTCAGCTCATCCTACTCATGAGAAATTATTTTTTTCCAATTGCTCAGACCTATTTTAGATGTGTTGAAAGTGTTTTGTAGTTGTGTTCATATAGTTCCTGTGTTTGTCTTGGCAGATAGATTCCTAAGTATTTTATAATGTCTAGGGTGATTTTGAATGGAATTTCTCTTTCTAATTCCTGCTGCTGAGATGTGTTGGAGATAAATAGAAATGTTGATGACTTATACAGGTTTATTTTTCTATCCTGCAAATTTGTTAAAGTTGTTGATTATTTCCACTAGCTTTTTATTTGATTCTCTAGTATTCTTTAAGTAGACCATCATATCATCTGCAAAGAGTGATAGCTTGGTGTCTTCATTGCCAATTTTAATATCTTCAATTTCTTTTTCTTCTCAAATTGCTACTGGTAGTGCTTCTAGTATAATATTAAATAATAAAGGTGACAATGGGCATCCTTGTTTCATTCCTGATCTTATTGGGAATGCATCTAGTTTATCTCCATTGCAGATGATTTTGACTGATGGTTTTAGATATATACTGTTTATTATTTTTAGGAAAGACTCTTCTATTCCTATACTTTCTAGTGTTTTCAATAGCAATGAGTGTATTATTTTGTCAAAGGCTTTTTCTGTGTCTATTGAGATAATCATGTGATTTTTGTTGGCTTGCTTGTTGATATGGTCAATTATGTGGATGGTTTTCCTGATATTGAACCAACCTTGCATTCCTGGCATAAATCCCACCCGATCATAGTGAATAACCCTCCTGATCATTTGCTGGAGTATTTTTGCTAGTATCCTATTTCCCTCTGCCCTCCCTAATTTTTTAATATACGAACTCGATGATATAATTTTTCTCCCGAGTACTGCTTTGGGTGCATCCCATAGATTTTGAAAGGATGTCTCATCATTTTCATTTTCTTCAATAATATTATTAATTGTTTCTTTGATTTGTTCTCTAACAGATTTTGGAGAATCATATTGTTTAATTTCTAATTAATTTTTATTTTTTTCTCCTTGTACCCTTACTGATCAATATTTTTATTGTCTTATTATCTGAAAAGGTTGTATTTATTATATCTGCTTTTCTGCATTTGTAAGCCATGTTTTTTCCTTTTTTTCTTTTTCTTTTTTTAATTTTAAACATTATTTTATTTGGTTATTTCCAAACATTATTCACTGGAAACAAAGATCACTTTCTTTTCCTCCCCGCCCCCCCTCCCACCACCTTTCCCTCTCCCATAGCCGATGCACGATTCCACTGGTTATCACATGTGTTCTTGACTCGAACCCATTTCCCTGTTGTTCGTATTTGCATTAGAGTGTTCATTTAGAGTCTCTCCTCAGTCATATCCCCTCAACCCCTGTAGTCAAGCAGTTGCTTTTCATCAGTGCTTTTACAAGCCATGTTTTTATGAACCAGTATATGGTCAATCTTTGTGAATGTACCTTGTGCTGCTGAAAAGAAAGTGTATTCCTTTTTGTCTTTATTCATTTTTCTCCATATATCTATTAACTCTAATTTTACTAAGATTTCATTCACCTCTTTTACCTCTTTCTTATTTATTTTTTTATTTGATTTATCTAAATTTGATAGTGGTAAGTTCAGGACTCCCACTAGTATAGTTTTACTATCTATTTCCTCATTCAATTCTACTAGTTTTTCCATTAGAAATTTGGCTGTTATACCATTCGGTGCATCCATGTTGATTAGTGATATTTCCTCATCATGTATACTCCCTTTTACCAGGATGTATTTACCTTCCCTATCCCTTTTAATCAGATCCATTTTTACTTTGGCTTTGTCAGATATCATGATTGCAACTCCTGCCTTCTTTCTATCAGTTGAGGCCCAATAGGTTTTGCTCCAACCTTTAATTCTGACCTAGTGAGTATCTACTTGCCTCATGTGTGTTTCATAAGTTCAAAGTTATGATTGCCACTTGTGAATTTCCTAGCATTATGATATCCTCTCCTTTTTCTGTCCTATCTTCTTTTGCTATATCCTTTTAAAACAGTGGTTTACTTTTAATCAATCCCCCTAATCCCCTCCCTTGATATGCTTCCCTTTTGGTCCCTCCCATTTTGTTCCCTTCTTGCTTTTGTACGGTCTGTTAAGTTCCCTCCCCCTCTCCTTCCTTCCCTTTTTGTAGTCCTTCCCCCTAACCCCTTAGTTTCTCCTTCTCCTGTACCTTGTAGGATAAGATAGAATTCAAGATCCCAATGGATCTAGATCCTTTTCCCTCTCAGAGTTGATTTCACTGAGAGTGAGGTTTAAGTATTACCTATTAGCACTCTCTTCCTCTCCTTTTTATAAGAGTATTGTTCCCCTCCCCTTTCCATGTGTATCTTTGTGTGAAAAGGATTATTCTATTTATTTTATTTCTTCAAGTATCTCTTGGTACCATCTTTGATTCCCCCCACCCTTTTTCTTTATTTTTGCATATCATCTTATAGCCCTTAAAGCCACAATCTTTTCCTATGAGTGATTCTTCTAATTACTATAATAATGAATACAATTTTTGAGAGTTACAAACTATATTTTCCCCATATTTTGATATATATATATATGTATATAAAATTTGATCTAATTGTAGCCTTTAAAAAAGAGTTTGAATAAAAAAACATTTTTCTCCTTTTCCCTCTTTTTCTTATTTACCTTTTCATGTTTCTCTTGATCTTTTTGTTTGGATGTCAAACTTTGCACTTAGATCTGTTTTTTTCTTTACAAATATTTGGAAATCTTCTATTTTGTTCAATGCCCATACTTTCCCCTAGAAGTATATAGTCAGTTTTTATGGATAGGTGATTCTTTGTTGAAGACCCAGTTCTCTTGCCTTTCTGAATATTGTGTTTCAGGCCTTGAGGTCCTTTAGTGTGGAAGGTGCTCCTTTGTATCTGAATTGTCTCTTTTTGGCTTCTTTTAGAATTTTCTCTTTAGCTTGAAAGCTCTGGAATTTGGCAATTACATCCCTAGGAATTGTCTTTTGGGGATTTTGTGTAGAGGGTGTTCTTAGAACTCTTTCAATGTCTATTCCCCCCCCCCCCCGCCCTTATTTAAGAACATCAATTCAGTTTTCTTGGATGATTTCTTGTAGTATGATATCAAGATTTATGTTTATTTCTGTCTTTTTCAGGTAGACCAATGATTCTCAAATGGTCTCTCCTTCCTCTGTTTTCCTTCTCTGTTGCCTTGTCAGTGAGATATTTTATGTTTTCTTCTATTTTGTCAGTCTTTTGACTTTGCTTCATTAATTCTTGCTGTTTTGCAACATCATTGGTTTCCAGTTGCTCAATTATGGTTTTTAAGGCCTGGTTTTCTGCTTTAACCTTTTGATTTTCAGCTATATTTTTTTTTCATTTTCTTTTTGAAACATTTCCCACTTCTCTTGCCAGAAGGCTTCCATCTTTTTGATGATCTCCAATTTAAATTCTCCCAGAGCTTGTGGACAATTTCCATTTTGTAAGAATGTTTTATCTTTGTTTTGAATTTCCTCCTGTGTTTCCTCTGTAGCCTGGGTTTTTCATCCATAAAATTTTTCTAGAGTCACTTCCTTTTTTTAGCTTTTCTTGGAGGGGACTTGGGGCTCCTGTGCACAATTAGCCATCAATGTGGGGGATTTACCTTCCCTTTTTAGTCAGAAATCTGAGTGAGCTGGTCAGGTTCTCTGTTTATGGAGTTAAGGAGAAAGAATTTTGCCTGAGGCAAGCTCTTGAAGCTCTGTGCTACCTTCCCAGGGGTGCCCAAGGTCTGCACTCCCCTGCCTGCCAGGATTTCCAGTGTAGCTGTTCTCAGGGGTAGGTCTTTGGTAGTCTTAGTATGCTTCTGAGGACCTAGAGGTGCCCCCTGTTCACTCTAGAGGTGCCCTTCACTCACTCGCTGATTCTGGTGCATACTAGCTCAAGGTCTGTGCTCCCTCACCCAGCTGAGTTTCAGGTGTATCTGCTCGCGGGGGTAGGTCTTTGTTAGTCTTAGTCAGCTCCCAGGGCCCTAGAAGTGCCCCTTGCTCACTCTAGAGGTGCCCCTCACTCAGTTGCTGATTCTGAGGCATGCTGGCTATGACTCTGGATCCATAGGTGGGGTGGGGGAGGGTAGATAGGCTCACATTTTGGTGGGAGCTTTTTCACCTTCTTGTAGTGTGGAAATGCCCAAATCCCATGTACCTTCACTGCTGTGCCCAACTTTAGGGTCCCCACCCTGTTCTTATGAAAATGGTTTTAATGGTCTTTTGAGGTAGTCTATGTCTGTGGGTGCTGGGGAGAGGAAGTATCCTGCATCTAGACTGCCACCATGCTTACCCAGAAGCTTGCCTAGTATGATTTTAAAAGGAATTTCTCTTTCTAACTCTTGCTGCTGGGTTGGGTTGGAAATATACAGAAATGATGATGATTTATGTGTATTTATTTTGTATCCTGCAACTTTGTTAAAGTTGTGATTATTTCCACTAGCTTTTTAGTTGATTTTCTAGGATTTTTTGGTAGACCACCTACAAAGAGTGATAGTTTAGTTTCCTCATGACTACTTTAATCCATTCAGTTCCTTTTTCTTTTCTAATTGCTACTGCTAGGGTTTCTAATACAATATTAAATAATAGTGTTGATAACGGGCATCCTTGCTTCACTACTTATCTTATTGGAAAGGCTTCTAATTTATCCCTATTGCAAATGATGCTTGCTGATGGTTTTCAATATATACTATTTATTTGGCAAGATATCTTAATGAAGCCTTTAAATCAAAGAATGGGGTGTGCAAATGAATCCAAAATGGTAAAATCTTTAAAACCTATAGCACTTTATCAATACAGAAGACATATTAGACAGCCAAGTAAAAGGAAGTGAATGGGGTGGATGGTTCTTGTGTATTCACAACCTCAGAAGGGTTGTCATGAGGTTAAATATTTATTTGAGGCCCTTGTTCTAATTTTTCTCCTGAAAGGAGGGGAAAAAATGAAGGAACATGTTTATCACTGGAAAGAAAATATCTGCAGGAAAATTATTACTTAACATAATGACTGGCTTATCGTAAGCACTTAGTAAATCTTTGTTTTTCATTTCAAACAAAGTATTGATATCACAGCCACTTCTATCTCTTCTTTCTGGGCATGTCTATTTGTTCTTTTGACATTTAAGTTAAACAAATCCATTTCTAAATTAGTCTTAATACCTTTGGTCAAGTGTTGTAATTTCTTTTTTAAAAATACCATTTTAATAGTTGAAGTTTAAGATTAATAATAGGATTATTTGAATTATTTTAATTGTCATATTCAAAAGTTGTAAATTTAAAGAACTCTACTCCCCAGGTTAAAATTAGAAAATTAACACTAATTATATTTTGATTAAGAGCATTCTTTTTTATAATTAATCTATAAAGTTTTTAGGAAATATGCTTAGTAGTTTATTAATTAAATGATGTTCATTAATTAGAATTTGCATTTGATTTTCATGTGTCTTAAAAGTTATACTTGCTAGAAATATTAATTAAATTGTTTTAGGTTACTTATGAATATTGGCTAAATTTCAGGAGAATTCATCCCAAAGCCAAATTTGAAAGGCTTCACATATACCTCAACTCACTATGGATGTGTTTGGCTTGGTTGTGATCCAGGTGATGATGTATAATGCTAAAGAAGAGATGGCACTAATGAGCAAATGTTACACATTGTTTCAGGCTTACTATGAAATTGCAGTATATTTTATTTTTAATACATTTTTATTCAGATGTGAAAATACATTTTTCCTTTCCCCTCTGCAACCACCATTTTTATAGGATAAATCACAAGCTATAAATAATGTTCTATATTTCAATTAGGAAAAATTACCTTTAAAAATGTAAAAACCACAAGTTGCATTTGGAATGGAATATATATGACCAAGTGTTCTTGATTGGGAGGTTCTGTGCCCTTATTCACATATAAAAGTATGGTTTGTATTACAAATGAGATAAGTGTGTAAGTGGCTAATTTCTATATAAGTACAAAAACAAACAGAATACAGAAATATACATGCACGAAAATACACACAAATCTTTCTTCATTTCATACCATTCTCCATTCAGCCACTATTGTGATTTTCTTAAAGTTCATGTCTGGCCATATTATCTCCATACTCAATAAATTCCAATGATTCCCTTACTTCCAAGATGAAATATAAAACTCTCTAATGTAAAGCTCTCTTCATAACTTACCCCCATCTTCTATCTTTTTAGTCTTCTTATTCCTTACATCCTTTAACAGATATGAGTAACACAGGTATTTTTGCTATACTAGAAATAAGACATTTCATCTTTCTGGACATTTCCTTTGGCTATACCCTATTCCCAGAGTGTTCTTTTTTCAGATCTCTGTCTCTTGGCTTCCTTCAAGTTGCAGATAAAAATCCTGTCTTCTATAGGAAGTTTGTCCCAATCCCTCTTAATTCTAGGGTCTTCCCTCTTTTATTATTTACTTTTATTCTGTATATAAGTTGTTTATAAATATTTGTCTGCTTATCATCTCCTCCATTGGTTAATGAACTCCTTGAAGGCAGGGACTGTCTTTTGCCTCTTTTTGTAACCTTAGTATTTGGCATAATGACTGGCCAATAGTAGGCCAGGTAAAAGCAAATGCTTATTAACTAGCACACACATAAAAATATACTCTCTGTCTCTCTGTCTCTGTCTCTTTCTCTGTCTCTGTCTCTCTCTTTCTCTCTCATAAACACACCCCACAACTTGCAAAAAAATAAACAACAAAACACCCCAATATTTAGAATTTAATTTAATTACCCAAGTTGGTGATATTTAGCATTTCTGTGACAACATGAGCTAAAGATTACCAGACTGTAATGAAGCTAATTTTAGTCATTCCTTCATTTTCTTTGTTTGCCTCTTAATGTTCCTTTTAGAATCATCAACTCACCTTGGCTCACACTTGGTCTATTTTCCATTGCCATAATGTCTTGCCCTTATTTAAGTATCAACCAATCCTTAGTAAAGCAATGATATTCTCAGAAGCAGTCACATTTTAATAAAATATTCTAAAAGAATAGAAAGCCTTAAAGATTCAAATGATTTAATTTCTAATGGTAGAATTAGAGGTAAAAACTCAGCAGATAATGAAAATATTTAGTTAGTTGGTCTTGCCATACAACTTTTCAATTTTCACAAAGTGGACATCAATCATCGACTATTATAGTATTGATTTCTGTGTCATTAGAGGCAATAAAGTTTATTTTGGTATTTTAGTAATTAAGTGAATTTGGATAGGATCCAAGTAATCCCTTTCTCATGTTGAATTCCCCAGCCAGTCTCTGAAATAAATCTAGTTAAGACATGCTAAGAACATTCAAAAAAGATAATCTCTTCTCTCAAAGAGTTTAAAATCTAATGGTGATCCAGTATTCCAGAGGCATGACAGCTACATAATATTTATTTTTTCTGATTTACAGGCTGTCATCTTTACTGCTTATATAACATTACTTCTCAGGTGTGTGTGTGTGTGTGTGTGTGTGTGTGTGTGTGTGTGTGTGTGTGTGTGGCTGTGTGTGATTTTTTTCCCTCCAAAACTTGTGATTTTATCAATTCAGGGAGCACAGTGGACAGAATATGACAATGAGAAAGTCACTTCAATTCTATTTGCCTAGTGTCCTCATATGTAAAATGAGGATAATAATTGCTCCTACATCTTAAGGTTTTTTTTTTGAAAATCAAATGAGATATTTGTAAAGTGCTTAGCAAAGTGCCTGGCACATAGTAAACACTATATAAATGTTCATTATTATTATTATTGTTATTATCACTAATGTTGGTCTGCAACAAAATCTTAGAATTACTTGGAGTTAAGTTACTTACGCAGAGACCCACAATCAGTATGCTAGAAGGAAAACTTAAACTAGCACTTCTTAATTCTGAAGATAATTTTCTGATCACTATCTAACCTCTAATCTAATATATATACATATATATATATGTATATATATATATATAGCATATAATCTAATATATACATGTTTGTTGAATGAATGGAAAAATGAACCTTCACTCCTCTGGTAATTTAAAATAAATAATTTCAAAATTTTCTAAATTATTTTCCCATCTTTTCAGTTCAGTTCAATTCAGTTTAGGGTCTACAACCATATTTTAAAGAGAAAATTACTGATCATACACATTTTTTTCATCTTTTGTCTTCACAACAATGATATCAAGAAGGTGATGTTTTGATTTGTCTATGAGTTTGATTTAAATGAGGCAGAACTGGGGTAAAGTGACAGACCTAACTCCCTCTTCCAGAATCTCTAAGTCTAGAGGCAAGACAAAAATCAAGATGACTGGCTATAGCCCAGGACAGAGTAGATGATTTTAGCATCCTTGATGTCTGACCATTCTCTAAACACTCCATAGCTCCTGATTCAGCTGCCTTCATGTCCATTGGAAAAAATTGTTCTTATCAGCCTGTTCTGCCAGGGGATATTTTTAAATGCTTGTAGCAGACCTTGTCATAGTTTACTAATGGGTTTGAGATTTATCAGTTACCATCAACGTGGTTTAGTCCATCCGCCAAGATGGTTTTACTAAGGTGATATCAATGATTCTTACCTGTAGATGATGCACATCGTATTTCAGCACTAAAAGATACTTTTAAATTTGAAAGCAGAAAAATCTTATTACCAATGAAAGCAACACAAATAGAATAAAGCTACTTCTGAAAGTTGGAGATTTCTCCTCTATCTCCTCTGAGTAATATTATGTAGAGACTAGGTGACCACTTGACTGGATAACCATTGAAGGGAGGATTCTCATTCAAGACAAATGGTCACTGAGGCCCTTTTCTATTCTGTGCTACTGTTCTCTCCTCACCCATAGGTATAAATACTTCAAAATAAATATCTCTCTCTACCTATTTTCAATAAAATGTAAGCTTCTTGAAGGCAGGAACTATTTCATTTTGTCTTTTGTATCCCCTGAACCTAATCTGGTATATGCTTATTGATGATTAAATGCTTTTTTAGCTAAATTAAGTTGTATTTTTAGTTTCAAATATAAGAAGGTTTAGTAGCTAAAATTCTAAGTTTTCCATGTGAAGTTCACATGAGGTTTATGGAATAAAGCTGTGGAAACCTTGACTGGACCCCATGGCTGGACCATCTGTTAAGTCAAACACTCCCAGAGGAAAAGTACTTTTAGAATTACTTTTTTTCCCTCTTTCAAAAACAAACACCAAAACTCTCTGTTTATAGTTTGCCTGTGCTCATACACAGGTTACTGTACTTTTTGGAATGCTTTAAGGCTCCCTCCTAAGGACAAATATGCACATGTGATTATTAAAATCATTTTTTACTTTATCACCTATAACATGCACTCAACATTTTTGTACTTGGGGGAAAAATACATCTGGTACCATTGGAGTTGGTTTAAAAACCACATGAAAAAGTCAAGCATTATTTTATAGTCATACTTGCTTTCTGACCCAAAACAATATTATTCAGCTAGATCACCGACCCTATTCATCCAGAATTGGCTGTGTGTGAGTTCTGTACACTGCCAAGAATCCAACCTTCTGCTAAAGGGGAATTATTTTTTTCCATTGAGAATATTCATAAGAAATCTCCAAAGGCTCCAAAGACAACTGCACAAATGCTTTGAAAATGACAGCATTGTTGGGACAAGTTTTATATGTGACTACTTCGGTAGAGGCAATTACCATCTCTGGGATTTTAACCCACAGTTATAAAGCATTTTCTATGTCTATGATCTCAGACTTCTCATAGTATTTCATTTATCAGATCTCAAACACACTTCATTAGATCATAGAGTCGTGGCATTTCAAGGTTAAAATTCAGGACCACCTGGCCCTACCCATAACCTGCCAGATATCTTCTGACAACATAAAAGTTAATAGTGAAAGAAGGAAGGAAGAAAAGAAAGAAGAAAATAATGGAAGGAAGAAGGAAGAAATGTAAGGAAAGAAAGAAGGGGGGGGGAAGGCAAGAAGAAAATAAGCTTTGTTAAGTTCCTACTATTTACCAGGCACTGTGTTAAGTTCTTTCTCAAGTGTCATTTGATCCTCATAACAATCTGGTGATATAGATACTATTATTTTCACTGTATAGTTGATAAATTAAGAATTTACAATGGGCCAGGCACTAAGCTAAATTCTGGGAATAAAAATACAAGTAAATGGAAAGACAATTCCTTTACTAAAGGAGCTTATAGGGAGGTGGAGTCAAGATGGAGACTTAGAAGCAGCAAAAATTCAGATCTCTGAAAACCCTTCCTTACCGATCACAAACTTGAATGCTCCTAGGGGACTGAAGTTCAAACTTAACAACAGGACAGAGCCGGGGAACACTTCTTCTGGACTCAATTCAAAAGGTACGCCACCCAAAAGCCGGAATCCAAGAACACTTGGGTCTAAGGGGAAGGCTGAAGGAAGGTCCCAGGGATCCTTTCCCCCAACCCAGAGCTCTGAGCCCCCAGCAGCAGCGGGAACCTCTGGGTGGGCAAAGGTGCTGGTATGGAGGGTGTACCTTGTGAGCAGGTCTGTGCCAGCCTCAGAACCTCCAACACAGGTGGTGGGGAAGCATCCAGAGATAGATCAAAGAGCTGACAGTCACGGCGGCTGGGTCCTTCCATTTGGCACCAGTCTCACCAGAGGTTTTTGCCTTGGGGCACATCCAGACCAATACAGTTGAACATAATCCCATCAGGAGTCCTCAGAGCTCAGGGAGGCCAGGACCCCTCCCTCCCCCCATAGAGTGCAGGGCCTCCCACAAGGACAGGAACCTCTGGGCAGGCAAAGGAACTGGTCTAGAGGGTGTACCTTGTGGACTGGGCTGTTCCAGGCTCAGATCTTGGAACACAGGTGGTGGGGAAGCAGCTGGAGAGAACTGGAGAGATCCTGGGCAGCTGAGACTTTCCATTTGGCTCCAGCCTTCCAGGAGTTTTTGGCCTCAGAGCAGATACAGCCCAACCTAGCTGAACTTAATCTGATCAAAAGCCTCCAGAGGACAGGGAAGCCAAAACTCTACCCCCAGAGACTGTACAGAGAGATCTGACAAAGCTCCAAGAGGGGAGACTGACAGAAAGCCCCAACCCCCCCAAAAAAATGAGACAAGCAAGAGCACAGACAAATAAGAGGAGAAAAGGAGGGGTAAATATGAGCAAACAACAGAAAAAGAAGAAAGAAATTACAATAGACAACTTCTCTACAGGTAACGAGCAAAGAGAGAACAAAACAGAGGGGGAGGGATCAGCAAAGGAAAAATCAGAAATAGCAGCAAATTGCATAAAGGCTTTGGAAGAACTCAAAATGCAATCCAAAGCACAACTAAGAGAGGCTTAAGACAATTGGGACAAGAATTTAAAAACTAAGATAAGTCATCTGGAAACAGAAAAGAATGTCAAAGCCAAAATCAACCAGCTGGAAAATGAGGGAAAGGAGATGAAATATAAGGTGAAGAAGATGAAAGATGAGAAAAAGGAGATGAAAGATGAGGTAAAGAGGATGAAAGATGATTCCAAAGAAAATCAGACCAGATGGAAAATGACCAAAAACTCAGGGAAGAAAACCAGTTTTTAGGAACCAGAACACAACAACTAGAATTAAGTGACCTCACAAGGCAGCAGGACATTATAAAACAAACCAAAAGAATGGGGAAAAAATTATGGAAAATATGAAGCATCTCGTACACAAAACAGAGGATTTAGAAAATCTTTCAAGGAGAGACAATTTAAGAATCATTGGTCTACCAGAAGACCATGACAAAAGAAAAAGCCTGGACATTATATTACAGGAAATTATTAAAGAAAACTGCCCCAATATCCTAGAACAAGAGGGAAAAGTGGAGATTGAAAGAATCCACAGATCACCTCCTGTACTTAATCCCCAACTGACAACACCCAGGAATGTTATAGCCAAATTCAAGAACTATCAGACCAAAGAAAAGATATTACAAGCTGCCAAGAAGAAGTCATTCAGATACCATGGAACCAAAGTGAGGATAACACAGGATCTGGATGCATCCACACTGAAGGACCAAAAGGCATGGAATATGATATTCCGGAAAGCAAGGGAACTAGGTCTAGAACCAAGAATCAACTACTCAGAAAAACTGACTATATTCTTACAGGAGAAAGTATGGTCATTCAACAAAATAAAGAATTCCAAGAATTCATAAAGAAAAGACCAGACCTGAACAGAAAATTTGATTTCCAAGCACAGAACTCAAGAGAATCATCGAAAGGTAATTTAAAAAGAGGGAAAAAAGATAAAAAAACAACAAAAAAATTTTTAAGAGACTCAATAAGTTAACTGATATGTATCCCTATCAGAAAAGAGGTCATTGGTAACACTTAAAAATTGTTGTTATTACCTGGGCAGCTAAAAGAAGTACACTTAGAGGGAACAGTGACAAACTGTATAGGATTAAAGGACAAGACATAAATAGGTATACAGATATATGCATGCATTAATAAATGCACATGTGTATGCATATATATGTATATAATTAAAGCTAAAATAGGTTAATATTAAAATAAATGGGAAAAGAAACAAATGGGTATAAATTTGTGTCACAAAGAAGCTCGTGGTGGGAGGGGGAAGAACATCAATACACTGAAAAGGTAAAGAGGTCGGAGATAGGAAATACTCAACTCTTACATGCTTTGAAATTGACTCAAAGAGGGAAAAACAATCCAGTCCATTGGGGCAGAGAATAGATTTATGCCCTATAGGGGAGTAGAAGGGTAACAAATGGACTGGTGGGGAGGGAAACAGTACAAGGGAGGGAGGGGGCAGGGAGGTAATTTTAGAAAGACTCAGGGAAAATAAGGGGGGATAAGAAGGGAGGGAGGTAGAAAGGGAAATAAAGTAAGGGTGGGAACTAGGGGGACTGATGAAAAACAAACATCAGTGTAGAAGGAAGTAGTGAAAGAAGAAAAGGCAGGACCAGGAGTAGAAATCAAAATGCTGGGAAATACACAGCTAGTAATCATAACTCTGAATGTGAATGGAATGAACTCATCCATAAAACACAAGTGAATAGCAGAATGGATTAGAATCCAAAACCTACCATATGCTGTCTACAAGAAACACATATGAGAAAGGTAGACACACATAGGGTGAAAGTAAGAGGGTGGAGCCAAATCTATTGGGCATCAACTGATAAAAAGTAGGCAGGGGTCACAATCATGATATCTGACGAAGCCAAAGTAAAACTCAATCTAGTTAAAAGAGATAGGGAAGGTAATTACACCCTGAAAAAAGGCTGTATATACAATGAGGAAATATCTGTACTAAACATGTATGAACCAAATCTCATAGCATCCAAATTTCTAAAGGAGAAACTAAAGGATTTCAAGGAAGAAATAGACAGAAAAACTATACTAGTGGGAGACCTGAACCTTCCTCTAACTGAACTAGATAAATCAAACCAAAAATAAATGAGATAGAGGGAAGAGAAGTGAATGAAATCTTAGAAAAATTAGAGTTATAGACACGTGGAGAAAAATAAATAGGGACAAAAAGTAATATACCTTCTTTTCAGCAGCACATGGTACATTCACAAAATTTGACCATGTATTAGGGCATAAAAACATTGCAAACAAGTGCAAAAGAGCAAAAATAATAAATGCAACTTTCTCAGATCACAATGCAATAAAAATATTGATCAGTAAGGGTACAAGGAGAGAAAAATTAAAAATTAATTAGAAATTAAACAATATGATTCTCTAAAATCAGTTAAAGACCAAATCATAGAAACAATTAATAACTTCATTTAAGAAAATGGCAATGATGAGGCATCCTTTCAAAACCTTTGGGATACAGCCAAAGCAGTACTCAGGGGGAAAATTTATATCCTTGAATTAATATATTAACACATTAAGAAGGGCAGAAGTCAAGGAATTAGGCATGCAAATTAAAAAACTAGAAAGTGAACAAATTAAAAATCCTCAGATAAAGACTAAATTAGAGATCCTAAAACTCAAAGGAGAAATTAATAAAATCGAAAGTCAAAGAACTATTGATTTAATAAATAAGACTACAAGCTGGTATTTTGAAAAAAAAACAAATAAAATAGTCAAAGTACTGGTCAGTCTAATTAAAAAAGGGAAAAAAAACCAAATTGATAGTATCCAAGATAAAAATGGAGACCTCAGCTCTAATGAAGAGGAAATTAAGGCAAACATCAAAAACTATTATGCCCAATTATATGTCAACAAATATGGCAATCTATGTGATATGAATGCTTATAAAAATATAAATTGCCTAGATTAACAGAGGAAGAAATAAATTACCTAAACAACCCCATATCAGAAAAAGAAATTGAACAAGCCATCAACGAACTCCCTAAGAAAAACTCCCCAGGTCTAGATGGATTTACAAATGAATTCTATGAAACACTCAAAGAACAACTAATCCCAATATTATACAAACTATTAGACAGAATAAGCAAAGAAGGAGTTCTACCAAATTCATTTTACAACACAAACACGATACTGATCCCAAAGCCAGGCAGGTCAAAAACAGAGAAAGAAAACTATAGACCAATCTCCCTAATGAATATAGATGCAAAGATCTTAAATATGATACTAGGAAAAAGACTCCAGGAAGTCATCACAAAGGTTATCCACTATGACCAGGTAGGATTCATACCAGGAATGCAAGGATGGTTCAATATTAGGAAAACCATCCACATAATTGACCATATTAACAAGCAAACGGACAAAAATCATATGGTTGTCTCAATAGATGAAGAAAAAGCCTTTGATAAAATACAACACCCATTCCTATTGAAAATACTAGAAAGTATAGGAATAGAAGGGCCTTTCCTAAAAATAATAAATAGTATATGTCTAAAACCATCAGCAAACATCATCTGCAATGGGGATAAACTAGAAGCCTTCCAAATAAGATCAGGAGTAAAACAAGGATGTGCATTATGACCTCAAATGAATGATTTGAACAGAAAGAAGGAAACTGTAAGTAAATTAGGCAAACACAGAATAGTATACATGTCAGACCTTTGGGAAGGGAAAGATTTTAAAACCAAGCAGGACTTAGAAAGAGTCACAAAATGTAAAATAAATAATCTGGAATACATCAAATTAAAAAGTTTTGTACAAACAAAACCAATGTAACTAAAATCAGAAGAGGAGCAACAAATTGGGAAACAATCTTCATAACAAAAATCTCTGACAAAGATTTAATTATTCAAATTTACAAAGAGCTAAATCAATTGTACAAAAATAATCAAGCTATTCTCCAATTGAAAAATGGGCTAGAGACATGAATAGGCAATTTTCAGTCAAAGAAATCAAAACTATTAATAAGCACATGAAAAAGTGTTCTGAATCTCTTATAATCAGAGTGATGCAAATCAAAACAACTCTGAGGTATCACCTCATACCTAGCAGATTGGCTAACATGACAGCAAAGGAAAGTAATTAATGCTGGAAGGGATGTGGCAAATTATGGACATTAATTCATTGCTTGTGGAGTTGTGAATTGATCTTACCATTTTGCAGGGCAATTTGGAACCATGCCCAAAGGGCGATAAAACACTGTCTGCCCTTTGATCCAGTCATAACATTGCTGGGTTTGTACCCCAAGGAGATAATAAGGAAAAAGACTTGTACAGGGATATTCATAGCTGCGCTCTTTGTGGGGGCCAAAAATTGGAAAATGAGGGGATGCCCTTTAATTGAGGAATGGCTGAACAAATTGTGGTATATGTGTTGATGAAATACTATTGTGCTAAAAGGAAAAATGAAGTGGAGGAATTCTATGGAGACTGGAACAACCTCCAGGAAGTGATGCAGAGCAAGAGGAGCAGAACCAGGAAAACTGTATTTCCATAAAATCCAAGATTTAAATTATTTTTGAGATAGATCTTCAGAGAAGAAGCTTGCTAACTGACTGAATCCAGAGAATGAACTGTTTGCAGAAAGATATCTAAACCTTTTCACTACAGGAAGATCCAGAATGAACCTTGGGGTGAAGTTGATTGAATTTATTTTGAATATACACTCTTATGCCAAAGGGGACTGCCCCCTCATTGGTTTTTGTCAATGCGCCCAGCAAAACATTGGTTTGCTGTCTTTCCCTCTCCTCTATTTTCCCTAATCTACAACTATTGTAGTTTTCCTCTTAGAGGGGAAAAATTTTGTATACACTTGCAGTTAGAATTTTTTGGGGTGCAGTACGCTTATATTTAGTGATCAATTGCGGAGATTAGTCCCCCAATCATCATCAGGGGGGATTGTGAATTTTAAAATCTCCATCTTGCTTGGTCTAGCACCCAAAATTGTGCACACCCACACCACAGGGTCATGTGCTAGTCAATTACAAATCAGAATTAACTGACTGTCTACCTGGGCTGTCCTAAGCCAAGCTTGAGCCACCATTGGCACTTGTGAGTCACAGGAAGTGAGGTAGGGAACAGCCTCTGGAATTTGCTGACTTCCTGTAGAGAGAGCTAGGTGGGAGTTCAAATTTTGGGTGGGCCTTATGGCCCACCTGGCACATGCCTTTTCTTACTTGTATATTCTTAAATTCTCAACCTTAAATAAACCTCTAAAATATTATACTCCTTGCAGAGAGAAACTAATTTCTACCTGCCTCAGTCTCCCCTAAATTTTAATCTTTACAAAACATTGTACACAGAGACTGATACACTGTGGCACAATTAAACTTAATGGACTTCTCCATTAGTGTCAATGAAATGTCCCTGAACAATCTGCAGGGATCTAGGAGAAAAAAACACTATCCACAAGCAGAGGACAAATTGTGGGAGTAAAAACACCGAGAAAAGGCAACTGCTTGACTACAGGGGTTGAGGGAATATGATTGAGAAGAGATTCTAAATGATCATCCCAATGCAAATGCCAACAACATGGAAATGGGTTCGGATTAAGGACAGATTTGATACCCAGTGGAATCTCGCATCGGCTATGGGTGGGGTGGCGGGAGGGGGGTAGGAAAAGAAAATGATCTTTGTTTCCAGTGAATAATATTTGAAAATGACCAAATAAAATAATTTTTAAAAGCAAATAAATAAATAAATGAATGAATGAATAAACAAACAAATAAATAAATAAAAGAGCTTATATTCTAATGGCCGATGGCAATACCTAAAGGAATTCTTAAAAAGTAAATGAAAGGGTAGAAGTCCAGAGAGTATGGATTAAAGCATGGAGGACAATGAAGGACTGAACTTAAAATAGAGGTTTTGGGAAAATTGACCAATCATAGGAAGATTTATAGGGGCAAAAGCATTGTCCATGTTAAGAAGGCTTCTGGACATGGTGGTAGAGTAATCATCTGACCTATTGGAAACTTCTAATGATTAGGAACCCACAACCTCCTGAGGAAACACACTCTACCTTTTAGTAATTTTAATTATTAGTAAGTTTTTTCACCAACATTAAGCATAAATTAGCTTCCTTGTGATTTCTGCCCATTGTTTCTGGCTCTGTCTTCTGAGGCAAAATGGAATAAGAATAATCTCTTTTCTATATGGTCATCATTCATGTACTAAATATAGTTATTATTTAATCTTCTTGGTCATTTAAGTCTTCTTTTCTCTTGGCTTTCTTCAATTAATCCTCATGTTATGGATGTGAATTCCTTCCCCATTTTTTGGACATTTTTAGACCTTAGTATCCTTCCTAAACTCTAGATTATTTATTTTGAAATGTCATATATCACATTCACATGTGTCTTTGTCTTACTGTATTAAACTGAAAGTGCATTGAGGACAAGAACTGTAATTAATCTAAACTTTGCAGCCTTGTAATCACTAGGTAACTGACCACTAATAGAATGTAAATTGGATGAATAATGTTTGGTCTCATATATTTATCAGATAAAAATTTTATACTACCAATCTTGGTGTACATATTGTATCTTCTTCACTGTTCATTCAACTTGTGAGTGCACAGAATACCCCATTTATCTGTCTTTCTAAAAGCCTGAGAGAGTGCTTTGCATATGGTAGAATCATGATAAAACTTAAGTGCAATTAAACTGAAAAAAATGTGTCATTTTGGTTTTTAAAAAATCAGTCTCTCTTTATATTTGCTTTTACTTTTTGTGTAATAATTTCTAAAATGCTCAATCTATATTCAGATGCCTGGAGCTAGTAGGATTTGTACTGATCAACAGATGTTATTGCTTGTTTGAACAAACAGAAGTAATAACTTTCATTCATTAAATAGGACTTTCAGTATTCTTCTGACATTGCAAATATAACCTCCTATAGTGGATTTCAGTATTATGTCAAAGGTGTTGTACTTTCAAATTATTTTTTAAAAGGTTTGGCATCACATATAATTAGCAAGAACAGTTGGATTAAAAATGAAATTTGGGGAACATCTGCATAAATCCTTTTTTCATTGACAAATAGTATTTGCTTGATTCCAACATATACAAAATCCAAGGAAGACATACTTTAGGGATTACTATACCTCTCATTCTTTGGCAGGTCCTGATCTAGTTCTTTCTGAGCCTTATATTTCTAACTGTGGGAAAGGGATCTTTCCTGACCTTCATATTTCCTTAGATATTACTAAATGAGTAAGGTATGGAGAAGTATGAGGCTTGTGCACAAGTTTTTTAAAACATCCTTAAGGCTTGGATGTTTATTTTGTCTAGAACACTACTACAGAATCATTTTCCTACTTTGGGTGTTTTTTAAATTTTTTTTTTTATATTTCTATATCAGTTGTCATTTAGTGAATATACAAATGGCGTATATTGGGGTAGTCAGGGAAGACTAGTACCTTTGGTGTGAGGGGTTGATGAACACTTTTTCAGGGCTGCTTTTATTTTCTGATGTCAACCTACTACCCAGTTCTCATCTATGGCACCTAGAACCAATAGCATGCACAACCACCACAGTCTGGTAAACCAGGTTAAGGGTAACCAACAAGAAGACTCAAACCTCTCAGTGAGTTGAGGGATATTTACCTTAAGAATGTAAGGACTTCTCCTATTAGAATGGGAAGGTGAGAACAATTTGTTCCAATAGCCATGGTGGTAGTACCTTGGGCTCTCAGTTAGACATCAAAGAGACCAAGGTCATCTACTGCATTCCAAACCATCATCACCCACCTTGATTTTTATCTTGCCAATAGACTTTGATGACTCTGGAAAAGAGTGAGTTTTTTGGTAGTTCAATGGGTATGGCACTAAATAAGTAGATTAATTTTGGTAGGATTGTCATTTTTATTATGTCAGCTCATCCCACCCATGAGCAATCAATGTTTTTCAAATTGTTTAGATCTAGTTTTAATTGTGTGGAGGGTGTTTTGTAGTTGTGTTGATATAGTTCCTGTGTTTCTCCCCGCAGATAGATTATTAAGAATTTTATTTTGTCTAGGGTGATTTTAATGGAACTTCCCTTTCTAATTCTTGCTGCTGAAATGGGGTGGAGATATATAGAAATGCTGATGACTTCTGTGGGTTTATTTTGTATCTTTCAACTTTCCTAAAATTGTTGATTGTTTTGACTAGCTTTTTGGTTGATTCTCTAGGATTCTTTAAGTAAATCATCATATCATCCACAAAGAATGATAGCTTGGTCTCCTCATTGCCAATTCTAATACCTTCAATTTCTTTTTCTTCTCTAATTGCTACAGCTAGAGTTTCTAGTACAATGTTAAATAATAGAGGTGATAATGGGCATCCTTGTTTCACTCCTGATCTTATTTGGAAGGCTTCTAGTTTATCCCCATTGTAGATGATGTTTGCTGATGGTTTTAGATTTATACTTTTAATTATTTTTAGGAATGGCCCTTCTATTCCTATACTTTCTAGTGTTTTCAGTAGGAATGGGTGTTGTATTTTATCAAAGGCTTTTTCTGCATCTATTGAGATAATCATGTGATTCTTGTCTGTTTGTTTGTTAATATGGTCAATTATGTGGATGGTTTTTTTTTTTCCTAATATTGAACCATCCTTGCATTCCTGGTATGAATCCTACCTGGTCATAGTGAATAACCCTCATGATCACTTGATGGAGTCTTTTTGCTAATATCGTATTTAAGCTTTTTGCATTTATATTCATTAAGGAGTTTGGTCTATAGTTTTCTTTCTCTGTTTTTGACCTGTCTGGCTTTGGGATCAGTACCATGTTTGTGTTGTAAAATGAATTTGGTAGAACTTCTTCTTTGCTTATTCTGTCAAATAGTTTGTATAATATTGGGATTGAATTGAATGTTTCATAGAATTCATTTGTGAATCTGTCTGGACCTGAAGATTTTTTAGGGAGTTCTTTGATGGCTTGTTCAATTTCTTTTTCTGATATAGGGTTGTTTAGGTAATTTATTTCTTCCTCTGTTAGTCTAGGCAATTTATATTTTTGTAAGTATTCATCCATATCACCTAGTTCGCCATATTTGTTGCCATATAATTGGGCACAATAGTTTTAAATAATTGCTTTAATTTCCTCTTCATTAGAGGTGAGATCTCCCTTTCATCTTGGATATTGTCAATTTGTTTTTTTCTTTCCTTTCTTTGATTAGACTGACTAGTACTTTGTCTATTTTATTTGTTTTTTCAAAGTACCAGCTTCTAGTCTTATTTATTAAATCAATAGTTCTTTGACTTTCAATTTTATTAATTTCTCCTTTGATTTTTTTATCTCTAATTAATCTTCATCTGAGGATTTTTAATTTGTTCACTTTCTAGTTTTTTAATTTGCATACCCAATTCATTGACCTCTGCCTTTCTTAATTTGTTAATATATGAAATCAAGGATATAAATTTCCCCCTGAGTACTGCTTTGGCTGCATCCCATAGGTTTTGAAAGGATGTCTCATCATTGCCATTTTCTTCAATGAAGTTATTAATTGCTTCTACTATTTGTTCTTGAACTAACTGATTTTGGAGAATTACATTGTTTAATTTAATTGTTAATTTTTGATTTACCTCTCCATGTTCCCTTACTTATTATTATTTTCATTGCATTGTGATCTGAGAAGGTTGCATTTATTATTTCTCCTCTTTTACACTTTTTTGCAATGTTTTTATGCCCTAATGGTCAGTTTTTGTGAATGTACCATGTACTACTGAAAAGAAGGTATATTCCTTTTTGTTCCTATTTATTTTTCTCCACATGTCTACTAACTCTAATTTTTCTAAGATTTCATTCCCTTCTCTTCCCTCTTTCTCATTTATTTTTGGTTTGATTTATCTAGTTCAGTTAGAGGAAGATTCAGGTCTCCCACTAGTATAGTTTTTCTATCTATTTCATCCTTGAGCTCCATTAGTTTCTCCTTTAGAAATTAGGATGCTATGCTATTTGGCGCATGCATTTTGAGTACAGATATTTCCTCATTGTCTATACTGCCTTTTATCAGAATGTAATTACCTTCTCTATTTCTTTTAACTAGATTTATTTTTTACTTTAGCTTTGTCAAATATCATGATTGCAACTCCTGCCTTCTTTTTATCAGAGAAAGTTGAGTGGAGCCTGGATTTCCCTGATTTCTGAAGACTTTTGATGGGATTAAGTTCACCTTGGTTGGGCTGGGTGTGCTCTGAGGCCAACACCTCCTGTAAGACTGGAGGAAATATTGAGGATCTCCACAGCTCTGGTCAGGCTGCCAGCCCTATGTTCCCTCTCTAGCTCCTTCCCTGCCATCTGTGTTTGATGCTCTGAGCTTGGCACTGCCTTGCCCACAAGGTACATCCTACAGACCAGCACCTTTTCCCACTCAGAAGTTCCTGCTGCCTCTGGAGTCTCAGCACTCTTGATGGGCAGGGTGAGGGGTCCTGGGACCTTCCTTCTGCCTTCCTCTTAAACCTGAGTGTTCTCAGATTCAGGCTTTTGGGGAGGGCATGCCTTTGGAATTGAGTCCAAGAGGAGGGTTCCTTGGCTCTGTCTTATTGTTAGGTTTGATTTTCAGTCCCCTAGGAGCATTCAGTTTGTGATCAGTAAGGAAGGGTATTCAGAGGTCAGAACTTTTGCTCCTTCTAGGCTGCCATCTTGACTCTGCCTCTCTCATTTTTCATTTTTGCTTCCTATTGACATTATTATAGTCATCATATACATATACACAAATATATATTCCCCCACCTAATTTTCCTTACTTAATTTTGTATCAATTGATATAGGTCTTTTTGTGTTTCTTTTTAGTCTTTATAATCATCAATTCCTCCAATATTTATTTTCTTACATTCATCCTCAATAATTCATTTAACCACTTTGAAATAACAGGATATATACCTTACTTCTATTTATGTACTACTAGAGAGTGTATGTGGAACCCACTTACCTTTGTCCACCTTGGGGTACATGCCAATCAGTGGATTCTCTGTATTAAAAGGAACAGATCTTTCAGTTAATTCTTAGAACATTTCCAAATTGTTTCTAAGAATGGTTGTACAAATTTGTATCTACACCAATAGCAAGTATATTAGTGTATTTCTATTTCCATGATCTAATATTTACTATTCTCATATTTTGGCAAAATTTCATTGGGGGGGCAAGGAATGAAGTGATGACTCAGAATTGTTTTTATTTGTATTCCGCTTATTCTTAGTATTTTGAAGCAATATTTCACATATTTAATAATTAACTATGCTCTTGAGAGGATTTTGTTCATATTCTTTGATCAATTTAACCATTTTAGAATGACTCTTAGTTTTGTCAATTTGTGAGAGTTTCCTGTATGTCTTAGATATTAGGTCTTTTGGACAGTTACTTCTCCCCTGAGTAGCATCTCAAAGTAGCATATTGTATATTACTAAAGCTGGTTTTATTATATTTATTTGATTTCATAAATAATCACTGTGCTGGTAGATTCTGCTTCTAGAGTAGCAGCACCTCTGGGAGGTGCATTGAACTGCCAAAATATCAGGTAGTTACTGTCTGATATTTTATATTTCTAAACAGGTCTGACCAAAGAGCTAGAGTAGAATCTTTTATGTTGTAGCAAAAGTTAAAAAAGAATGAGTTCATTGGATTGAGAACCAGGCCTAGAGAGAATAGGTCCTCAGTTCAAATGTAGACTCAGACACTGTGTAATGTTGGGCAAGTCTCTAAACCTCCATTACCTAGTCCTTAATGCTCTTCTGCTTTGGAGTTAATACATAATATTGATTCTAAGGTGGACAGTAAGCCATTTTTTAAAGCAGGAGTAGAAATTATGAACTCAGACAAGGCAGAAGTAAAAATTCATCTAAATAAAACAGATAAGAATGAAACTACATCTTGATAAAAAGTACTGTAGACAATGAAGTAATATCAATATTAATCAAATATCTACCATTAATACCATAACATCCAAATGCCTAAAGGAGAATTTCTCTATTATAAGAGGAAATAGGCAACAAAACCAAGTTACCAGAGATTAACCTTCCCCTTTCAGAATTAAACAAATTAAAACAAATAATAAGTAAGAAAGAAATTAAGGATGTTAATGGAATTATGGAAAAGTTATATTTGATAGACTTTTGGAAAAAAACTGAATGGAAATAGAAAATAAACATCTTTTTCTCATGACATGTTCAAAAAGGTTATCATATAATACAACCAAAACTATAACCAAATACAAAAAAATAGAAATATTAAATGAATCTTTAAGACCACTATATTATAAAAAATTAACGTAACAGAGAGATGAAGAAAAAGAGACTAAAGATTAGCAGACAACTAAAAATAATGAACATGGTCAAATAATGAATGGTCAAAAGAAAAAATCACAGAAACAACCAACAATTTCATTGAAAAGAATTACAATAAGGAGATAACATACCTAAAATTTAGGGATGTAGTCAAAGCAGTATGTAGGGAAAATGTTTATCTCTAAATGCTTACATCAATAAAAGAGAGAAAGAAATAATCAATGATTTCAGTATGCAGTGAATAAAAAAACCCTAGGGAAAAATAAACAGGTATAATGTTGATAACCTCCATTAACTGCCTATTATCTTTATGCAATGTAAACTGGGGTGTATGGGGTGCTCAGGGAGGGGTAATATCTCTGGTATGAAGGGCTTGTCATGCCCTTCTAGAGCAGCTCTCCAGTCACTGACCCTCACCTGACACCCAGCTCTCACTTGTGGCTCCTAGTAGCTGCTAGAATGTGGCAGGGGCCACACCCCGGGCAACGACTTCAACAAGCCGGCTAAACCTTGTGAGGTTAGCCATCGGGTCGACGTTGACCCCTGGTGAACTAGGGCTTTGCTCACCCAGCATGTGAAGACTGCTTTGGCGGAACAGGCGGAAGAAACCAACAAGAAGGTTCAATGGCTGAGATGGCAATGCAGCAAGGCACTGTGGAGCGCTTAGGGAGTGATGGAGCACAAAAGACAACATGGCCATCCAATGCAGCTGAGGAAGTCTCCAGGTGTAACGACTTTTTGTGCCAATGGACCCAGGCTTCCAATGCCGAGAGAGTGGGACTGTCTCTGTGCATTGACTTTTCCACTTAAATCTTCATGCACAGGTGTCTTTGTGCACAAAAACGCACAAAGACAATCGTCATCCTCTGTTTGAGAGACAACCAACAATGTAAACTACTCTACTTGATATTTAAAGCCTTTCATAATATTTTCCTATCTGGGTAGCCTTGGACAAGTCTCAAACTTTCTAAACATCAGTTTCTTCAAGTGTAAACTCAAAGAATTTCACTGGATCGCCTCTGGATGAGAGCTTATGAGTCTTTAATAAACTTTTTTGGGTTTATTAAACTTTAATACCTTCATGTATTCCAATGGAGTTAAAATAACTTTCCCACTATGCCTTATATATGAAATATCTATCTCAACTCGGTGTCTTTGTAAAGATTCTTCCTCGGACCTTGAATGTGATCTCTTTGCTGCTGCATCTTAAAATCCCTGTTTCAAGTCAAAGCATTTATTTGTGGATGTATTGTATCTTTCTATAGAATTTAAGTTTCTGGAAAGGAGTAATTGTTTCACTTATGACTTCATATATCTATGACCTAGAAGGCAATAGGAACTTAAAATCATTGCTGATTGCTTTGCTACCTTATTGTATATATAATGCCACTGAATCACTGGGAACTGTGGAACAAAGTCATGAGGTTCAAAAGACCATACATTAGTAACACCCCCAAATCACTGAGAGACTGAAGGTTCAATTCAATTCACTAAGAAATTCCTAATCGGACTTCCGGTCAAGATGGCGGCTTAGAGAAAGCTAAAGTTCAGATCTCTGGAAACCCTTCCCTACCGATCTCAAACTATATGCTCCTAGGGCTCCGAAATTCAAAATGATCAACAGCATAGACCCTGGGAATCCTCCTCCTGGACCTGGACTTGGATCAAAAAGTAAGGCCCCCCTCAAAAGCCAGGACCCGAGATCACTCAGACCTAAGGGGTAGGAGCGCCGAGTCCAAGGCTACAGAAGGAAATTTAGACCCGAGATTGTAACCCCCCTGGCCGGATCCTTCCATCCAAGTTCCAGTGAAAGTCACTGCCCTCGGAGCTCCGGGAAGCCGCAGCCCCACCCCCCTCAGAGATCAGGGTCATCTGAAACAAAAGTAACCCTCAGGGCCGACAAGACAGCCTCACGGCCAGCTATTCTGAAGGCAACTTCCGGAAAGCAACCCGACCCAGTCGAAGGGGCACCCAAACAGCAGGGAAACAGAGCAAGCTGGGGGAGAGTGTAACCCCCTGGCCGGATCCTTCCATTCCAGTTCCAGTGAAAGTCACTGCCTTAAGGCATACTCAGTTTAACCTAGGGAAAGCTCATAGAAAGGACAATCTGCCCAGGACTAAAACCTCTGAACACCAGACAGAGATAAGAAAAGCTAATCCTCCCCATTCAGAGATGGCAAACTGCACAGAAGCCCCAAAATCCCAAGAAAAATAAGATGAAAGGGGCAACTTTGGACACATTCTATGGAGCCAAAATACAAAATACAGAGGAGATAGAAGATGATACACAAGAAAATGCTCCAAAACCTTCCAAAGGAAATGGAAACTCTCCACAAACCCATGAAGAATTTGAATCAGAAATTACCAAAAAGATGGAAGCCTTCTGGGAGGAAAAGTGGGAAATAATGCAAAAGAAATTCACGCATCTACAAAACCGGTGTGACCAAACTGAAAAGGAAAACCAGGCTTTAAATGTCAGAATCAGGCAACTGGAAGACAACGATCGTGTAAAAGAGCAAGAATTAATAAAGCAAAGCCAAAATACCAAGAAATTAGACGAGAACATAAAATATCTCACCAAAAAAGGTGACAGATCTGGAAAATAGAGAGAGAAGAGATAATTTAAGAATAATTGGACTTCCAGAAAAGCCAGAAATAAACACCAAACTCGACATCGTGATACAAGATATAATCAAAGAAAATTGCTCAGATATTCTAGAACAAGGGGGTAATACATCCACTGACAGAGCTCACAGAAAACCTTCTACACTAAACCCCCAAAAGACAACACCCATGAATGTAATTGCCAAATTCCAAAGCTCTCAAACAAAAGAAAAAATCCTACAGGAAGCTAGAAAAAGACAATTTAGATATAAAGGAATGCCAATCAGGGTCACACAAGACCTTGCAAGTTCTACTCTGAATGATCGTAAGGCATGGAACATGATCTTCAGAAAGGCAAGAGAGCTGGGTCTTCAACCAAGAATCAGCTACCCAGCAAAATTGACTATATACTTCCAAGGGAAAGTATGGGCATTCAACAAAATAGAAGACTTCCAACTTTTTGCAAAGAAAAGACCAGCTCTCTGTGGAAATAAACCCACATAAATCATCAGCTTTTCTATATATCTCCAACACAGCTCAGCAGCAAAAACTAGAAAGAGAAATCCCATTCAAATCACCTTAGACAAAATAAAATACCTAGGAATCTACCTCCCGAGACAAACACAGGAACTATATGAACACAACTACA
Source organism: Monodelphis domestica (assembly GCF_027887165.1). Lineage (NCBI taxonomy): Eukaryota > Metazoa > Chordata > Mammalia > Didelphimorphia > Didelphidae > Monodelphis > Monodelphis domestica. The sequence continues at coordinate 100,947,455 of NC_077228.1, read as the reverse complement.
AACACTCTCCACACAACTAAAACTAGACTTGAGCAATTGGAAAAACATTAACTGCTCATGGATAGGACGAGCCAATATAATAAAAATGACCATCCTACCCAAACTTATTTATCTCTTTAGTGCCATACCCATTGAACTACCAAAATACTTTTTCACTGATTTAGAAAAAACCATAACAAAATTCATTTGGAACAACAATAGATCAAGGATATCCAGGGAAATAATGAAAAAAAAAAAACACATATGATGGGGGCCTTGCAGTCCCTGACCTTAAACTATATTACAAAGCAGCAGTCATCAAAACAATTTGGTACTGGCTAAGAAACAGAAAGGAAGATCAGTGGAATAGACTGGGGGAAAGCGACCTCAGCAAGACAGTATACGATAAACCCAAAGATCCCAGCTTTTGGGACAAAAATCCACTATTCGATAAAAACTGCTGGGAAAATTGGAAGACAGTGTGGGAGAGACTAGGAATAGGTCAACACCTCAAACCCTACACCAAGATAAATTCAAAATGGGTGAGTGACTTAAACATAAAGAAGGAAACCATAAGGAAATTGGGTAAACACAGAATAGTATACATGTCAGACCTTTGGGAGGGGAAAGACTTTAAAACCAAGCAAGACATAGAAAGAATCACAAAATGTAAAATAAATAATTTTGACTACATCAAATTAAAAAGTTTTGCACAAACAAAACCAATGTAACTAAAATCAGAAGAGAAACAACAAACTGGGAAAAAATCTTCATAGAAACCTCTGACAAAGGTTTAATTACTCAAATTTATAAAGAGCTAAATCAACTGTACAAAAAATCAAGCCATTCTCCAATTGATAAATGGGCAAGGGACATGGATAGGCAGTTCTCAGATAAAGAAATCAAAACTATTAATAAGCACATGAAGAAGTGTTCTAAATCTCTTATAATCAGAGAGATGCAAATCAAAACAACTCTGAGGTATCACCTCACACCAAGCAGATTGGCTAACATGATAGCAAAGGAAAATAATGAATGCTGGAGGGGATGTGGTGAAGTAGGGACATTAATTCATTGCTGGTGGAGTTGTGAATTGATCCAACCATTCTGGAGGGCAATTTGGAACTATGCCCAAAGGGCGACAAAAGAATATCTACCCTTTGATCCAGCCATAGCACTGCTGGGTCTGTACCCCAAAGAGATAATGGACAAAAAGAATTGTACAAAAATATTCATAGCTGCGCTCTTTGTGGTGGCCCAAAACTGGAAAACGAGGGGATGCCCATCAATTGGGGAATGGCTGAACAAATTGTGGTATATGTTGGTGATGGAGTACTATTGTGCTCAAAGGAAAAATAAAGTGGAGAAGTTCCATGGAGACTGGAACGACCTCTAGGAAGTGATGCAGAGCAAGAGGAGCAGAACCAGGAGAGTATTGTACACAGAGACAAACACACTGTGGTATAATCGAACGTAATGGACTTCTCCATTAGGGGCGGTGTAATGTCCCTGAACCATTTGCAGGGATCTAGGAGAAAAAAACACCATTCATAAGCAGAGGATAAACTGTGGGAGTAGAAACACCGAGGAAAAGCAACAGCCTGAATACAGCGGTTGAGGGGACATGATAGAGGACAGACTCTAAATGAACACTCTAATGTAAATATTATCAACATAGCAATGGGTTCAAGTCAAGAAAACATGTAATGCCCAGTGGATTTACGTGTGGGCTATGGGGGGTGGGAGGGGAGGAAAAGAAAATGATCTATGTCTTTAATGAATAATGCTTGGAAATGATCAAATAAAATATTGAAAAAAAAGAAATTGTTAATCACTTAGTGCACATGCTGAGGTATATGCAGATAAAAATGAAGCTGTTATTAATGTAAAGAGCCCAAAGCTTTTATTTAAAAAAAATGTTCCCAGAAGAAACACAAGCTGTTTTCCAACTAATTTGAAGTGAGTCATTAGCTTTCCAAAACTTTACAGGAATAATTGTACTAAGTATTTAAAGTTAACATCTGAAATATGAGAATAGTTTTTTTTTAATTTTCAGGGATCTTTGATTAATTTCTAATGGTGTGATAGCACAGGAAAGTTCATATTTGGTTCAATGATTTTTTGAAGTATATTATAAATAATGCTATGTTGTTCATGTTCAGCCTCATACATCTACTCATAATTATTCATTCAAAATTCATGTGACAAGTTGGAAAAATCAGATTCCCTCAGTGATATTGTTCCAAAGAGGTTTAGGCTATCAATGGCTATCACCACTGTGTATTTCATCCTGTTATGAGAGGTCAGAGCCAGAGGTAGGATAAACCCAGAATGAAAACAGTCCTTTGCTCTCTAGGGATAGATATCATTAAAGTATTAATGACCCCTCTCAACATGTTTCTTCCAAAGGGATGACAAACTCTTCATGCAAGCCTAACGGCCCACTTTCCACCTAAAAATGAAACCAAGTGTATTGGAAGATTTATGGATTTAAAGAGAAATAAGACAAAATTAGTTAGTTTGTTTTTTTTAAAGACATTCTTTTGAAAACATTTTTGCTTTTAGAAGATGAAATTTTTAAAAAAGAAGTTATTTTAAATTTTAATGTAATTTTGGCTCAACACAAATTGATTGCAATTCTGTTATGGGTTTTGGTTAGCATGTACAGTCCTACAATCTTGTTTTTTCTAAAAGAGAAAATTTTATTATCTGAAGATAATTTTGTTTTTGAAGTGGAGTTCAAGAGCTACTAAATGGACTCCAAGATGAATGGCTTTAGGAGGACAAGATGAAATACTGTGATACATCATGAAATATGATTAATGATACCAAAGGAAATAATAAATAACAGGTTTCCTTGGAAATGGGCTGAAAAGTGCACAAAGTCTGAACGGTGATGTGCATCTGAAAGCCTCAGTCCTGCCACCTAATATCCAACTTCTCTGCCAGTATAAACACAGCTGTTAAATGTCTCCTGCCACGGCAAAACGAATGAGTCTCCACTCTCTGCAAGCGCGGTCTATTTTCCCCAAAACAAAGGCTCTGTTGACTCTTATTCCACAGGAGAAGATGGAGAGCTCCAATCCATACATTCTGCTAATGAAAAGATTCCGATTTCATAGCTCAGTGTAGGGGAGGGGTATCATTTTAAAGCAGATGTGCCTTTTGGTATGGGATATACTTCCTCAGGCCTGAACATGACCACTGAGTCACCCCTTCAGGTAGCCTCATTTATTTTTGTACACTTTCCTTCCATTCTGGCAGTCATGACCAATTCCTAACATATGTCAGGAATGAAAGATGCAAAGAATCATATGAGTTGCCTCTCTATTCTCCCCACTGTGGGTTAGACAGTAATGAATGTAAAAGGAATTAGACCTGGGGTCTAATGTATCCAATACCCTTAAAACCTCCTCCCCCAAACTTCAAGCTTGGAGCCTGGCTTGCATTGACCTACTGAGGGGGTTATTCAAAACAATTCTCCTTTCATCCTAATGCTAGCCTGTCCTGCCCTCCGAAAGTAACTTAATAGAATTTACTATATTAAATTTTCTGATACAATTATATAAAAAGATAACCATATAAAGCCTAACTAAAATGGAAAAATGGACTCTGTGTTTTCTTACTCGAATTTATGTGTGTGTGCACATAACTAAACAGAGGCTGAAGTGGAGTGAAGAATGAGGAGGAGAGGCTGCAAGGGAGGCTTCATAACATCAGCAGGGGCATCAATAATCTAGTTAGAGTTTTTATTTCCTGGAACGCTAAGGCCATTTGCTGGTCATAACTAACCACATTTGTGTACACAATACACAGGAAGAGGGACCAATAAGTCTGGGTTTTTCTTTCTTATGTGGGGGGTGGAGGATGCTCCAAATTATAAGATTTTCACATCATAGTTTGCTTCCCCCAGAGAAAAAACTATGGGGAAAATTGTATTTAATATCTTTTAAGGAAGAAATTATGAAGTAAACTACATAGAAAGCCCTATTCAAATAGAATAAATGACTAGTGATTCCTTTACTGATCCATAACTTTTACTAAAGTGCCTCCCTCTTTTTATTTTTTTGGTCCTTAGTTAATAGTTGATAAAGACTATCTAGGTAGAGTTAAGCTAAATGGTTCAGTGGATTGAAAGCCAGGCATAGAGCTGGATTCAAATCTGACCTCAGGTACTTTCTAGCTTTGTGACCCTGGGCAAGTTATTTAACCCCAATTGCCTACCCCTTAATACCCTTGTACTTAACAACCAATATACAGAATTGATTTCAAAATTGAAAGCAAGAGTTTTGAATAAAAAAGATTGCAAAGGCCTGGCAAATGTGGACTTTAACAGTTAAAAAGCATTTATTAAGCATCTGTTATGTGCCAGGCAATGAGTATATAAAGAAAAACAAAAGCTAATATCTACTCCCAAGGTCCAACAGTATAATAGCGAAATAGATAGAGAAATACATCTCTTTGGTGGTGGTATTCCATGAAACTAAGATGATTCTACATATATCATTCTCTGGTACTAGTTTTCTTTTTTCCTTGAGTCTTGGTGTATGTGTGTGTGTGTGAGAGAGAGAGAGAGAGACAGAGAGAGACAGAGAGAGAGACACACACACACAGAGACAGAGAGACAGAGAGAGAGACAGAGAGAGAGAGAGAGAGAGAGAGAGAGAGAGAGAGAGAGAGAGTAATGGATATCAGGAATGGAGAAAGAGAGAAAAAGAAAGAGAAAGAGATGGAGAGGCAGAGAGGGTGAAATGTGTGCTTAAGCATGTCTATGAAGATAGGGAGTATATTGTGTGTGTGTGTGTGTGTGTGTGTGTGTGTGTGTGTGTGTGTATAAGAGAGACAGACTGGGAGAGACAGAGGCAGTGAAAGAAAGAGATGGAGAAAAGAGGTGCAACTGAGTGTCCAAGAAACATCCATGGCTGAGCACTAAACATTAGTCTTATTCCTACTCAAAAAATTCTCTCTTCACATGATCTAACAATTAGAGGTTAATTTAGGTTAAAAACTTCCTCTATGGGGAGACAGTGATAATAACTTACGTTGGTATAATGTTTTCCTTGATAGAATCTTGTGAGGTGAGTGTTATTTTTTATTTCTATTATGTAGATAAGGAATCTTGATTGATATAGAAAATAGTCATAGTACTCCCCTTTCTACCACCACCATTCTTCTTCTCCTCCTACTTCTTTATGGGGTGTTTTAAACATCCTCCAGACTTCTCCCTCCCTTATATTACTCCCATCCCCACCACCCTCTTTCTTATTCCTCTTCTAATTATCTTTAGAGTAAATGAATCTGGCTGTTCTTCCTTGTCTGAGGCAATTCCAATGAGAGTAAGGTTTAAGTATCACCCATCACCATCTGCTTCCACCCCTCCACTGAAATAGTATTATCCCCCCCTTGCCTCTTTTTATGATATAATTCATTCAATTTTACTTTTATCTTCCCATTTCTCTTAATACAATTTTCTTTTTCACCCCTAGATTTATTTCACCCCTGGATTTACACACTAGATTTCACCCCTAAACAACTTATTACCACACCCTCTGCCTATCTATACTTCTTCTAACTACTATGATAATGATAGTTTTTGAGAGTTATAAATATCATATTTCCATATAGGAATATAAATAATTTGGCCTTATTGAAGTCCTTATTTTTTTCTCTTTCTAAGTTACCTTTTTATGATTCACTTGAATTTTGTATTTATACATCAAAATTTATATTTAAATTTGTTCTTCAGGAGTACTTCGAAATCTTCTATTTTATTAAATGACCATACTTTCCCCTGAAAGTATACAGTATATTTTAGTGGGTAGGTAATTCTCAGTTGGAAACCCAGTTGCCCTGCCTCCCACAATATCATATCCCAACCCTTCTGGTCCTTCAGTGTGGTAATTACCAGATCTTGTTTAATTCTGACTGGGACTCCATGATGTCTGAATGTTTTCTTTCTGTCTGCTTTCTCTTGAACTTGAATATAACATTTCTGGAAGTTGTCATTTGGGGATTTATTGTAGGAGATAATGTGTGGATTCCTTCAATTCTATTTTACCCTCTTGTTCAAGAATACCAGGGCAATTTTCTTGGGTAATTTCTTGCAATATGATATCTTGGCTTTTTTATCATAATTTCTAGATAGTGCAATAATTTTTAAAAAAATCTTTTCAAAACCCTTATCTCCTGCCTTTGAGTCAATACCGTGTATTGGCTCCAAGGCATAAGAGCGATAAGGGCTAGGCAATGAGGGTTAAGTGGCTTTACCAGGGTCACACAGCTGGAAAGTGTCTGAGGCCAGATTTCAACCTAGGACCTCCTGTCTCTAGGTCTGACTCTCAATACACTTAGCCACCCAGCTGCCCCCTAGTCCAATAATTTTTAAAATGTCTCTCCTGGATGTATTTTCCAGGTCTGTTTTTTCAATGAGATATTTCACATTTTCTTCTTTCTTTTCATTCTTTTGATTTCGTTTCATTGTTTCTTGATGTCTCATGAAGTCATTAGCTTCTATTTGCCCAGTTCTCATTTTTAAAGACTGAATTTCTTCCATGACTTTTTTATATTCCTTTTCCATTTAGTCCATTCTCCTTTTCATGTCACTTTTCTTCACTGGATTTTTTTTTGTCTCTTTTTCCTGTAGGTCAATTCTATTTTTAAATAATTCTTTTCTTTATTGGATTTCTATGCTTCTTCCAGTTGACCAATTTTGTTTTTAAGCTATTGTTTTCTTTTTCCAATACTTTCATTTTCCCATTTGTCTTCTAACTATCTTATTTGATTTTAAATTCTATTAGAGTTCTTTCAATGCTTGAGACAAGTTTCCATTTTTCTTTGAAGTTTTATATGTGGTTGCTTGGATCACATCATCCCCTGATGATTATGTGCTTTTCTCTTTGTTGCTATAGAAATTTTCTAGGATAAGGAATTTCTTCTGTTGTTTGCTCATTTTCCCATTCTTTTTTTGCCTGCAGATTGTGAATTCTGAAAGCTAGTGAAAGTCTGTGTCCTTTTCTGCTAGCTTGCAGGACAAGACACTGTGATATTTTTCCCTTGGGCTAAATCTTCAGAACAACAACTCAGGTTTGAAAGGGCCCAGCTCTATGGACTTCTGGGCCTCACTGTAGGCTGGTACCAGGGCCTGGGACTTTAAGGGGTAGGTATGAGGTACTCTTTTATTGGTGTAGCCCAGGTCCTGGGATCCTGAAGTTGGCCTATGTCAGACACAAGTACCTGGACCACTAGGTGGGGGCAGAAGTTGGCCAGAACTCCTTTGCATTCCCCTTATCCCATGAAAAATCAACTCTTTCTGCCTGCCTTTCAAGTTGTATTCAGAGGGAGACCTCCCTCATTCTATCTAGTTGTTTTTTTAATTCTGTCATTTTGATGTCTTTTTTAAAAAAATAATAACCCTTACATTCTTTCTTGGAGTTGATACTGTATATTGGCTCCAAGGCAGAAGAGCAGTAAGGGCTAGGCATTGGGGATTCAGTGACTTGCCCAAGGTTACACAGCTGGGAAGTGTCTGAGACCAGATTTGAACCTAGTACCTCCTGTCTCTTGGCCTGACTCTCAATCCACTGAGCCACCCAGCTACACCCTTGAGGTTTTTCTTGAAGATTAGTTTGGAAGGATTGTCAGAGCAGTTTCAGTTTTCACACTACTAAGCTGCCATGTTGGTTCCCATGGAAAACATTCAGAGAGACTTCCTAACCCTAACAAATACTTGGCCAATCCTTCTTTCTACACATGGAGGAGTTCGCTCTTATGTCAGTTTTAGAAGAGGACTAAAATAACTAAATATTTCCTTTCATTTTCGTGTTAATTGCTTTTGAGGAACTCAGCATCAGTTTAAGATAGTCCCAGGAACATCAAATTATTTGTTGGAATGCAGTTATCAAGTGATGGAATAATCTGGGTGATTGGAGATTCCTAGTGTGTATAGGCCTAATTATAATGAGATACTTTGGTTGATAGCAAGGAAGCTTTGAGGGCTTTGGATTTCTTATATTATTGATGTCTTCTTGACTTCTACCTCTTTCCATGTCATTTTAAGGAGTCTCCAAAAAAAAAAGAGGGATTTGAAGGCTGTCTCCTCCCTAGTGAATCACTTTTATTAAATGAGGAGCTCAGTTTTAAAAATTACAAGATTTGTTCTGTCAACAAGTTTGACCAGAAAAAATGTGTATAAATCATGCTAGGCATTAGATAATTTTTTTCTCCTAAATGGAAAAACCAGCATGAATGGCAAACTAAAAAAGGTAGAAGAGCTAATGGTGAGTATTTCTTCCCTGAAAGTACTTAGTTTTCTCACAAGTCATAAAACTGTAAAAGTTGTTTAGTGATGTGTTTATTTTAAAATGAGATAAAAATCAATCATTTAAACTTTTTTTAAAATTTAAAGTATTATGTGTAAGTGATGAGAAATGTTGGTATGCATACCAGATGGCTTTATCTGGTATTTGATAAGGGAATGACTGATAACATCAAAGATCCTGACATCACAAAAATGGAAAGAGCTAAAAAATAATGTATGTATGCTTTTTACAGTTAGTCACTCCCCCCTTCCCCATTTCAGTGGGGAGTTAGGTGTGACATGTATCAGACAAATCAATTTGGAGAGAAAATATGAATTCCCTTGGAAGCAACTATATTTAGAAATAAATGTGTATTTTCGATGAATAAGAAAATTTCAGTTGTGGCACATCCTAAAATAAGCAAACAAATAAGTATTTGTTATTTGCTTGCTAGATGCAAAGCATGGTAGGATCATTGCTTGTTTTTGTCTGGTATGTTTTGTCTGGAGTTGTAATTTATATGATGGGGGGAACTCCAGGGAAACACCAATCACTACTGATGCCAATCAACGACTCACCAGAAACTTATTGTCTTAGAGACTTATCTGGGACAATGAGAGTTGACTTCTTCATAGTAAAATAGGTAATATTTCCTTGAGTCAAGACTTCCACCTGCATCTTTCTAATTCAAAGCCTGACTCTCTAACCATGTTAACCTTTCTACAAGGTAATGTGGCTCACTCAAAGCCATTTCCATACACTGATGTTTTATATCTAGAGATGTAACTAACATGAGACAGGCTGGATTTTGCCTTGGGGAATAGTTAGGTCATGGGTGTTCTTCTTCCTGGGGAACTCCATCCATGTACGTGGTACAGTAGTCCTCTGAAACACCATCATGGTCCCTCCTGACTCACATCACAACCATGGATTCACCATTCTTTATCATTTACTTTATTCTGAGGCAAACCTGGATCTCATTGTTCACTTCTACTAGAGTCCACCTTCCTCTACACCACCATCACACTTCTCATGTCAATTTCCCCTCCCTTATCTCATATGAATATTTGAATTATTGTGGATCATCAGATCATGGCGATATCTTATGGAGGATACATCACTCCTTCCTAAATTTTATTGTGCCCAAATGAAACAGACTATTGGGGTAGAGAGGCAGAACAGTGGATAAAGTGCTGGATTTGGAGTCAGGAAGACCTGAATTCAAATAGAGCCTCAGGTACTGCTAGCTGTATGACTCTGGGCAAATCACTAACCTCTGTTTGCCTCAGTTTCTGCAACTGTCAAATAAGCCAGAGAAGGAAATGGTAAACCACTCTACTATCTTTGCCAAAAAAAACCAAACAAACCCTAAATGGTATTATGAAGAATAGGACACAATCAAAACAACTGAATAAATTGTTGACCCACTAAACCTATCACTTGAAATGTGTAGCAAGTTAAGGCCATGCTATCTGGGCATGTCAACCAGGGTGAGCATGAAGTCATTGACGATATAGTTGAAAGATGGTGCAGTTTATAGTCAGAGGTGTTAGGTTTGAATCCAAACCTGGATGCTTACTGTGTTAGTAACCTTAAATAGTTTATTCCTTACTTAGAGTCTTTCACAAGGTATTTCTTTGAGGTGACTATTTGGAATGCTAATTGTGTTGGGATGAAAGAGAAAATAGTTTCTGATTTGGATTGTGAGGTCTAAATTGATACTACTTTTAAAACCAATATTATATGCATTAAAGTAATTTCCCCTCACTTTTTTGTAATGAGTAATAGTAAAATAGGACAGATAGATGGTGCAGTGGATAGAGTACCCAGTCCTGGAGTTGAGAAGACCTGATTTCAAATCTGGTCTCTTATACTTAGTAGGTGTATGACCCTGGGAAAGTCACTTAACCTTATTTGCCTCACTTTCCATGTGTGTAAAATGAGCTGGAGTAAGCCAAGAAAATCCTAAATGGAGGTCATGAAAATTCAGGCATGACTGAAATGACTGAAAAACAACACCAATAAAATAGTAAAATAAATGAGCATTTTCTAAGGTCCAAGTTGGAATTTGAATGTAGGGTATACAAAGACACACACATAGTTCCCTCCTTTAAAATAAAGCCAACCCTTAAAGCTAATTTCATTGCTTATTATTACAGAATGTTCATTTAATTTGATTTCAGCTATTTTGCTTGGTTTTGACTCAACTTCATCATTATGCCTAGGCTGGGTAACCTCTGCTTTTTCCTAGTTTGGCTCCCTTTCTAGTTTTTGTGTATTGTCACTTCCCATTCGATTTTAAGTGCCTTGAGGGTAGGGACATCTTTCTTTTTCTTATTTGCACCCTTAGTGGTTAGTATAGTACTAGGCATTTACTAGATACTTAATACATGTATTGTGTGAGTGTGTGTATGTGTGTGTGTATGTGCTATTAGGCCAATTTAACAAATCAACTTCAAGAATTAAACAAGCATTTTTAAGTGCCTGCTGTATGCAATGAAATGTGTTTGACATCAAGAAATACAGTAAGTGTTTTTAAGGCAAGATCTCTGCCCTCATATAAATTGCCCAATAGAAATGATTACCAGAAATGAGTAGGAATTGGGATGAAGATAGGTCTCATGATTTTCTTATTATAAGGAGCTCCCAAATGAAGAAATTCTCTTTCCTCAAAGAGGTTGGCACTTCTCTAAAGTATTTGTTTGCTAAGGGCAAAATCTGGTCTTAGAAAGCTGTCTAGTTCATTGAAAACTTAAGTGATTTTCCCAGACCTGCATACCCAGAATGGGTGAGGGTGAAACTTGAACACTGGTCTTCTTACTCTGACTCTAGGTTGCTATCCACTATGAGCATAATTATATAATTGTTGACATGTATGAGGTTATTTAAGAATTTTCCCTTTATGAATATCTTCAATTTATCCTGTATATTTGAACAAAATCTTTTTTCCTCCCTTTATGTTTTTAATCCCCATAAGACTTTCAGTTCTTTAAGGTTAGCGACTTTTTTGCCTTATACTCTCTGTATTATGGTACTTAGTACAATTTATGGCACACAATAGCGCTTAATAAATGTCTGTTGATTGGACTTCATATTTCATCTGACTCACTACTGACCTTTGAGAAAGATATTACAGTTGTTCTTATTGTTCTTATTGTCCTCCTTTTACAGATGATATAGGAGTCCAGAGAGTTTAGATAACTTGCCACTTGGAAGTCCCAAATGTGGGGTTCATTTCTCATAACTCATTGTTCAATGCTCTTTCCATTACATTAAGACGCTAATGCAATGTGAGAATATTAAGGGGGGAAAGAAATTGACAGAAGAGATGAGAGAAGTAGAATTTGAGATGGGTTTTAAACAATGGGAAGAAATCCAAAAGGTGAGGAAATGACAATCTATATAGAAAGAGAAGGAAGATCAAAGACATGAAGGTAGGAAAGCCCTGGGCATGTCTGGGAGATAGATATTCTGTTTCCATCCATTTTAGCTGAAGCTTAGAGCAGATAGAGAGAAGAGGAGAATTATAGGAAACTGGCAGGGAACTGTGAAATGTTCATATAATTTGGAAAAACATCTTTATTCCTGGATCCTTATCTGAATTGAACCTCATGCCAATTGAGACTCATGCACAGCTGGATAGATCAGGCTGAATAAAAGCTTTTCATATCCTCCCAGGTTGCCTTCGACTATTTGTAGAGGCTAGAGCCATGATAGCTGAGTGTTTGCAAGTGCCAGCATAAATTATCAAAGGAATTCAGGAGAAAACCAACAATAGGGGAAAAGTATGGGGTTTTGAAGGGGGAAAGGGTAACTATTTTTCCAAATGACAAATTCTATATGTTATTTCAAAGACAAATTAAGAAACCAAACATAGGTAAAGTTTAGCAAGAAAATCTGAATGGATTTGTCAAGTTCTATAGATTCTGAATTCTTAACCTATGTGTATGCGTATGTGTGGGAACCCTTTATCAGACTGGCTAGCGTTTCAGGATCATATTTTTAAATCATTAAAAGAAAGGCTAAATTTCAGTTAGATATTAATGAAAATAAGGGGTATATTTTTTTTCCTTATTCAAGGTCATGAACCTTTTGAAATCTATCCATAAAACCCTTGGTGGGTCCATGTACTCCAGGTTAATAAGCCCTAAGTCAGGTAGTATAGCTGGGTCTGGAATCAGAAGAGCTGAGCATAAATTCAGCTTTATTAGTTACATGATCTTCAGCAAGTCACTTAACCTCTGCCTCAGTTTATTCATCTGAAAAAATAGGGTTAATAATCACACCTATCTCACAGCATTATCCCGAGGACAGCGCAAACCTTAAAGCTTTATACAGATGCTAGTTTCTATTGTTGTTGTTATTGTTTTTTTGTTATAATTCTTCCCTAAGTCATCCCTCTGCAGAAAATAAACATTGAAGTTAGAAAGTCTGAGATCTGGTATTATCACCTCTGCCATATTTTACATTGCCATGACATCTCCCCATTAAGGATCATAAGGGAATCAACAAAGTGTAATGAATTGAGATTATCACACCTTACATTTTTTCCTAGCTGTGGTTTTGACACTAAATGGGGAGAAGTATGACTGTGATTGGAACACTCATTGTAAGGGAGTGGCTTGTAGCCAATACAAGGCTTTGGTGTGATTATATCAACATATGAAGGGTCCAAGAATGTGACTGAACAAGAAAGAAACAATGTCCTTACCTCATGTTTAAAAAAATAATTTAATTTAAATTTTATTTTTATTTGGAAATTATTTTTATTTTTATTCCAAATTTTACAAAACAAAATAAGCATATACATATACAATGAAAAAGAAGATAATACACAAATAAAATTATAGATTTTCCATGTATTTAGCTTACTTTTCTCCATATTTACATAATAAATCTCATCTACTAATTAAGTAGCCTCTCACCATTCCCAATTACAAGAGGTGTCCTCAAGGAGGTCAACATGTAGACATAAATTGGGTCTTTCATATTCTACCTTTCTCTTCATTTTCTGGAGGTGCTATACACATTTTATTCTTCCAGGATTAATTCTTTGGCTGTGTATAATGTTCTCCTGATTTTATTCATTTCACTGTTCATTATCTCGGGTAGTTCTTTCCAAGTAATTTTTAAAAATTCGGTCTGTTCATCATCTCTTATGGCTCAGTGATATTCTATCACAATAATATACCACAACTTATTCAGCCATTCCCCAGTTGGTGGGCATCCCAACAGTTCCCAATTCTTTGCCACCACAAAGAGAGGTGATATAAATATTTTGGAATATACAACTTCTTTTCGTCTTTCCCTGATCTCCTAGGAAAAGAGACTCAGCAATGGTATTGCTGCGTCTAAGGGTATATACAGTTTTATATTTCTCTGGGAATAATTCCAAATTGCTCTCCAAAATGATTGGATCAGTTCACAGTTCCACCCACAGTACATTAGTGTTTCTGTATTTCCATATCCCCTCCAACATTTGTCACTTTGTCTTTTTGTCATTTTAGCCAGTCTGATTAGTGGGAGGTGATATCTTGGAATTATTTTGATTTGCATTTCTCTGATTAGTAGTGATTATAGCATTTTTTCAAATAACTATATAGGGTTCTGATTTCATCATCCCAAAATTATCTGCTCATATTTTTTGCCCATTTATCTATTAGGAGATGGCTTTTATTCTTATAAATTTAACAATGTTCTCTATATATTTTAGACATGAGACCTCTAACTAAAAGGCTTTCTAGAAAAAAACTTTCCCAATTTTCTACTTTCCTTCTGATCTTGGCAGCATTTATTTTATTTGTACAAAATTTTTTACAATCAAATATACTCAAAGTTATCCATTTTACATTCCTCAGTGCTCTCCATCTCTTATTGAATCATAGATTCCTCTCCTATCCATGAATCTGATAGGCAGTTTGTTCCGTATTCTTCTAATTTACTTATGGTATTTCTTTTTAGTCTAGATCATGTATCCATTTTGAGTTTATCATAGTGAATATCAGAGTGTAAGTTATTGGTCTATACTTATTTTCAGCTGAACTAGTTTCCAGTTATCCCAGCAATTTTTACCAAACAGTGATTTCTTATCTTACAAATCTAGGTCTATGATTCTGTCAAATACAAAACTACTATAACCTTTTGCTGCTGTTTGTTGTATGCCTTTTCTGATAAACCAATTTACCTTTTTATTTATGGCCAGTATCTAATAGTGTTAATAATTACTACTTTACAACACAATTTAAAATCTTCCACAGCTTCACTTCCTTCCTTTACTTTGTTTTCAATAATTTCTTTGATATTCTTGACCTTTTATTTTCCAAAATGAATTTTATTATTTCCTCTAAGTCAATAAAATATTTTTGGTAATTTAATTGGGATGACATTGAATAGGCAGATCAGTTTAGGTAAAATTGTCATGTAATAATATTAGCTCTGCTCATCCATGAACAATTAATATTACTCCAACTATGTGTTTTGTAATTATGTACATAAAGTTCCTGGGTTTGTTTTGGCAGATATCCTCCTAGTATTTTATTCTATCTGTGGTTATTTTAAATCAAATGTCACTTTCTATCTTTTCTGGAAGGACTTTGTCAGTAATATACTATAATGCTGATTATTTGGGGTGGATTTATTTAATATCCTGCCATTTTGTTAAAATTATTGATATTTTCAACTAAATTTTAGTTGAATATATAAGATTTTCTGCAACTACCATCATGTCATCAGCAAAAAAACATAGGATTACTACCTCTTTGCCCATTCTGATTTCTTCAGTTTTTTCTCTTATTATTATTACTGACATTTTGAATACTGTGTTAAATAATATTGGTGACAATGGGCATTCTTGTTTCACTCTTGATCTTATGGTAGAGACTTCCAGCCTTTCCCTGTTACAAATAATTCTTGCAGACATTACAGATTCTTCATATCATTGTAAGAAGAAAATCCATTTATTTTAATTGAAATGAGTGCTGTATTTTGTCCAAGGCTCTTTCTGCATATATTGATATCTTCATAGCTTTTTACTATTTTTGTTATTCAGATTATCCATTATGTTCACAGTTTTCCTCATATTAAAACATTCCTACATTCCTGGTATAAATCTTGTTTGGTCATAATGTATTATCTTTGTGACATATTGTTGTAGTTTCCTAGCTAATATTTTGTTTAGAATTTTTGCATCTGTATTCATTAATAAGATTGGTCTATAATTTTCTTTCTCTGTTTTTGTTCTTCCTAGTTTAGGTATCAGCATCTTATTTGGTCATAAAAGGAGTTTAATAAAACTTTACCTGTTACTTCAAATAACAAATTAAATAAAGGTTTAATATTAGAATTGGTTGATCCTTGAATGGTAGAATTTATATATTGTAAATCCATCTGGTCCTGGTGCTTTTTTTCTTAGGAAGTTCATTAATGGCTTATTCAATTTTTTTTTTTTTTTGGAAAATACATTTACTGAGATTTTTAAATTTTTTTTTTCCACTGATAGTCTAGCCTTGGCAAATGTTTTCAAGATTATGCACACAAACTGCAACTTCAAGCTGCCTGTGAGCACTCTGCATTACCTTAGAAGGCTGAGGGAGGAAGTGCTTGCATTGGGTGGCTGGACAGAGGGGTGAGGCATGCATAAAATGTCCTCAGGCTCTGTGGAGAGGAGAACAGAGCAGGCCCCTCCAGGCCATCCTGGAACCTGTGCCACAGCTTCACCAACATGGGTAAATCTATTTATTTCTAAGTTTGTTCCTATTTCTCTTTCATTGTTAAATTTGTTTCATATAATTGAAAAAGATAACTCCTAAGTTTATTGTTGGTATAATGACCCTTTTCATCTTTAATGTTAGTGATTTATTTTACTTCTCTTTTTTATTATATTAATCATTGGTTTATCAATTTTGTTGATTTTTCCTTTAAACTAACTGATAGATTTATTTATTATTACAATGGTTTTCTTGGATTTGATTTGATTTATCTCACCTTTAAATGTTAAGATCTTTAATTTAGTGTGATTTTGTTTTTCAAAATTAATTGCATTCCCAATTCATTAATCTTTTCTCTATTTTGTTAGTGGAAAAGTCAGTGCACAGAGACAGTCCCACTCTCTCGGTGTTGGAAGCCTGGGTCCAGTGGTATGAAAAGTCGTTACACCTGGAGACTTCCTCAGCTGCATTGGATGGCCATGTTGTCTTTTGTGCTCCAACATGCCCTAAGCACTCCACAGTGCTTTGCTGCGTCGCCATCTCAGCCATTGAACCTTCTTATTGGTTTCTTCCGCCTGTTCCACCAAAGCAGTCTTCACATGCTGGGTGAGCAAAGTCTTAGTTCACCAGGGGTCTATGACCTGATGGCTACCCTCACAAGGTTTAGCCAGCCTGTCAAAGCCTGCCCGGGTTGTGGCCGCTGCCTCATGCTAGCAGCTACTGGGAGCCACAAGTGAGAGCTGGGTGTCAGGTGGGGGTCAGAGGCTGGAGAGCTGCCCTAGGAGGGCACGACAAGCCCTCCATACCATACCAGAGATACTACCCCTCCCTGAACACCCCATACAGCCCATACACTTAAATCTCCTTCACACACAAGTGTCTTTGTGCACACTCATCTATCCTAACCCCGTTCACCCTCTTCAAGACCTTCAGCGATGGGGGAGTGGCGACACAACAGGTGGAGGTGACCACTGGCAGTTGTAGTCATGATCCTGCACGTAGGCGGCCCACGGACCAGTGGTCGCTCGGCCCTGTAGGGCAGCAGGGACGTTCGGCAGCATCCTGGGCGACTGAGCAGCCCTCTCTAGGACAGCACTGCTCACCCTCATCAAGGGAGGGGACTAGAAAAGGTGTACCAAACATTGCCTGCCCTACAAACACCCGGTCAGCACACCGCGGCTGGCGGGTCATCCCCTTTAAGCGGTTGAAATCAAAAGAAACAAAATACAAAGGAATTCCTACTAGGAGCATGGAACATCAGGACATTACTTGATAGGGAGAATACCCCAAGACCTGAGAGAAGAACAGCTCTAATCGGTAAAGAACTGGTGCGATATAACATCGACATCGCAGCCCTAAGCTAAACACGCTTACCAGAAGAGGGATCACTCAGCGAACCCACCACTGGATACACCTTCTTCTGTAAAGGTAGAGCCACAAATGAAGAAAGAATTCATGGTGTTGGCCTGGCTATCAAGACCAGTTTGCTCAAACAGCTGCCAGACTTGCCTGTGGGCATCAGCGAGAGGCTCATGAAGATCTGTTTACCTCTCAGCAAAGACCAGTATGCCACAATCATCAGTGCATATGCCCCAACACTGACCAGCACAGAGGAGACCATCGAGCAGTTCTACTCTGACCTGAGTGTCGTCCTGCACTCAGTGCCCACAAATGACAAGCTGATACTACTGGGAGACTTCAACGCCCGCGTTGGTCAGGACCATGAAAGATGGAAAGGAGTGCTCTGCAAACACGGCATTGGTAAAATGAACAACAGCCTACTGCTACTCAGCAAATGCTCAGAGTTAGAACTCACCATCATGAACACTATTCAGAATGGCAAACAAATATAAAACAATGTGGATGCACCCACGATCAAAACAGTGGAATCTCATTGACTACATCATTGTATGCCGGAGAGACATCCAGGATGTAAAGATCACCAGAGCCATAAGAGGAGCTGAATGCTGGACAGACCACCGATTGGTTAGAGCAACTCTTCAAATGCACATTGCGCCTCGCCATCCAAAATGCGCCGAGACAGTTCACGCATTTTACAATGTGAGTCGTCTTAGAGATCCATCTTATTTGCAAACATTCCAGTCCTGCCTGGACGACAAGCTATCTGCCAATGGACCTCTCACTGGAAGTTCAACTGAGAAATGGAACCAGTTCAGAGACGCAGTGAAGGAAACATCAAAGGCAGCCCTAGGCCCCAAACAATGCAACCACCAGGACTGGTTCGACGAGAACACCGCTATTGAAGACCTATTGAGCAAAAAGAATAAAGCCTTTATGGAGTGGCAAAATAACCCAAACTCTGCTCCTAAAAAGGACAGATTCAAGTCTCTCCAAGCCATGGCGCAGTGTGAGATCAGAAAGATGCAAGACCAATGGTGGGAAAAAAAGGCAGAAGAAATCCAGCGTTTTGCTGATACAAAAAACTACAAACAATTTTTCAGTGCCCTCAAGACTGTCTATGGGCCATTAAAACCCACCATGACTCCCTTGCTATCCTCTGACAGTGACACTCTCATAAAAGATAAAAAAGGCATCAGCAACAGGTGGAAAGAACACTTCAGTCAGCTTCTCAATCGACCCTCTTCAGTTGACCAAAGGGCCTTTGACCAGATCCCCCAAAACCACACCATTGAACAACTTGACGTCCCTCTTTCAATAGAGGAAGTCCAAAAAGCCATTAAACAAATGAGTGCAGGGAAGGCACCCGGTAAAGATGGGATCCCAACCGAGGTGTACAAGGCCTTAAATGGAAAGGCGCTCCAGGCATTCTACATAGTGCTGACCAGCATATGGGAAGAGGAAGACATGCCCCCAGAACTCAGAGATGCCTCCATCATAGCCCTATACAAGAACAAAGGCTCACGAGCAGCCTGTGACAACTACAGAGGCATCTCACTACTCTCCACTGCTGGAAAGATCCTCGCCTATGTTATACTCAACAGACTCCTGTCATCTATTTCAGAGCAGAACCTGCCTGAATTACAATGTGGCTTCCAACCAGATCGCAGCACCATCGACATGGTCTTCACGGTGAGGCAAATGCAGGAAAAATGCCTTGAGCAGAACCTGAGTCTCTACATTGTCTTCATAGACCCGACAAAGGTGTTCGACACAGTGAATAGGGACGCATTGTGGGTGATCCTCAGCAAGCTCATTTGCCCAGCAAAATTCGTCAAACTGATTCAGCTCTTTCATGTCGACATGACAGGGGAAGTCCTATCTGGTGGAGAGACTTCTGATCGCTTCAACATCTCCAATGGCATGAAACAAGGCTGTGTCCTCGCTCTGGTACTATACAACTTATTCTTCACCCAAGTATTACAACATGCTGTGATGGATCTAAATCTGGGTGTCTATATCAAATACCGACTGGATGGCTCACTATTCGACCTTCGCCACCTGACTGCAAAAACAAAGACAACAGAGAGACTCATCCTGGAAGCTCTCTTTGCAGATGACTGTGCTCTCATGGCCCACCAAGAAAATCATCTCCAAACCATTGTGGACAGGTTCTCCACCGCAACAAAACTGTTTGGCCTGACTATCAGCCTCAGCAAAACAGAGGTGCTGTTCCAACCCGCACTAGGGAGGCCAACTAACCAGCCATACATTACAATCGACGGCACGCAGCTTTCTAACGTCAACACTTTCAAGTACCTGGGCAGCACCATCGCCAACGACGGGTCCCTAGACCACGAGATTAATGCCAGGATCCAAAAGGCCAGCCAGGCATTCGGGCGGCTGCACTGCAAAGTCCTCCAACACAGTGGTGTAAGCACTGTGACGAAGCTCAAAGTGTATAACGCAGGGGTCCTCAGCTCGCTCCTGTACGGTTGTGAGACATGGACACTGTACCGGAAGCACATGAAACAGCTGGAGCAATTCCACCAATGCTCCCTCCGGTCAATCATGAGGATCCGATGGCAGGACCGAATCACCAACCAGGAAGTCCTCGACAGAGCCAACTCCACCAGCATTGCAGTCCTGGTCCTCAAAGCCCAGCTACGATGGTCTGGACACGTCATCCGCATGGACCCACAGCGAATACCAAGACAGGTATTCTATGGTGAACTGTCAGCTGGACTCAGGAAACAAGGCCGACCAAAGAGAAGATTCAAGGATCAGCTAAAGTCCAACTTGAAGTGGGCTGGCATTACACCAAAGCAACTAGAACTCGCTGCCTTTGACAGAAGCAGCTGGCGAACCCACATTCACCATACCGCCACCACCTTTGAAGATGAGCGACGTCGAGGTCTTGCCGCTGCGCGTGAACACCAACACCAGGCCACACCCGCACCTCCCGTAACAACTGGCGTCCCAGGCCCCATGTGCCACAGACTCTGCGCCTCAGTCTTTGGACTCCAAAGCCACATGAGGGTACATCAATAGATGATAATGCACAAAGACAATTGTCATTCTCGGTCACTGAGAGACTACCACCATTTTGTTAGTATAAGAACTTAGAGATATATGTGTTCCTTGAATTACTTCTTTGGGTTTTAGGTTTTGCTATGATGTCTCATTATTATCATTCTGTGTAATGAAATTATTGTTTCAATAATTTGCTATTTAAACCATTCATTCTTTAAGGCTAAGTTATTTAGTTTCTAATTAGTTTTTACTTTTTGTTTCCATGGTTTCATAGTATACAATTTTATTGTAGTATTATCTAAGACAGTTGTATCTCAATTTCTGCTTTTCTACATTTAACCATATTTTTATGCCTGATATATAGTCAGTTTCTATAAAGGTATCATATGCTATCAAAAAGTTATACTCTTTTATTGTTCCCAGTTACATTTTTCTATAGATATCTATCATATTTAACTTATCTAGGCTTCTATTCATCTCTTTTATGTCTTTCTTCACTGTCTTTCTCTTTTTTTCTTTTTTCTGTCTCCTCTCTTCCTCTCTCAGATGTGCAATTCATCTGTCCACTCTCTCTCTAATTCGAACCCCTTTCTTAGAAATCTTTCCTTTTTGTCTCTCTTTACCCTTCTAGTTCCAAAATGACCCACTTTTCTGGGAGTGCCTCCCTTGTCTTTTCCCTCTTCCTTTTAGTTCTTATTCTATTTGCCTTTCTAAAAGTGCCTACCTTATCTCTCCTACAGTGCCTTTCTATTTGTTCTTATTTTATTTTCTAAACATTCTTCTTTTATCTTATCCTGATTAATCCCCCATCACCACTACCTTACTTCCCTATTTCTTGATATGTACATTTTCTTGGTAACCTTCCATTTTCTTCTTCTTTTGTCCCTTTTCTCTTATTCTACTAATTCTTCTTTTACTCTCTTAAAGGGACTCTTCTTGTCCTCTCCCTTGTCTGATCCCACTCACTCCCTTGTCTCTTCCCTTTTCCCTCCTATTTCTCTGTACACTCAGAAGCTTTTTACTCTACTGATTGTATATGTTGTTCTCTTTTTATCCAACATATGATGAGTGCATGTAAGTAAAATATCTCCATTCTATGGTACCCCAATGGTTACAGAGGAAGGTCATATCTAAATGCCTAGTGTCCCCTGGCTTCTCCTGGGAGTCAGCATAAGGGTTAATGTGCAATGTTGCCATGGAAGAAGGAGCTAGAGTGAACTAATGTGAGCGCTGGAATTAGAGAGGACTCCTTACTTCCTCTCTTGAATAGACTGTATCCCTGGGGTGGTGCTTGGCAAGGGCAGTAAACAAGTGGAGGGAACCTGATCTTATTTCAAGTTAGAAAAGCTGAGAGCTCTCGACCTCTATCTCTGGCTTCATTAGTAAATGCTTATAACTGTTCAGATTAAAATCACTAAATATTCTACTTTTAAAGTATTTTTTAATTTAAATTTTTTTATTAATAATTAAAGTAAAAGAACTGCCTGAACTCAGCCAGGTCACAAGTCAAAGAAAGAGGAAGAGGAAGGAGTTACAGCCACTTATATTACAATAGCATGATCATGAACAGGAGAGATTAAAGAGAATGTTGGGAAATACTAGAGATTTCTGGAGGATGAAGTCCAAAGGCTCAAAATCTCCAGACCGATTTTGATCTGTTACATTAGAGAAGGGTTCTAGTAATACCAACCCTTCATCTTTCCCCTACCCTTTTCCCCACTCCTCCCTGAATGGAAGAGAGTTAAGAATTCTAAAGCTGGTTAATCCCAAACACGAAAACTATCCAATAGTTATTAGGCAAAACCATTACTTGGTTTAGAGTCTAGCCTATAGAGAAGGCAATTTATAGAAATATGAAATGTGACATACGATAGGGTAAAGTCTGTAAGTTTAGTTCAAATTCAAAATCAAGCCTGAGAGTATTACCTAACTGGGAGTCCCTTATATTTTGCACTTCTAGGAGTAGAAGAACCACAATTTAAGATTACCTCAAAAGACCAAACTCAGTTCTTTGACAAGGTCCTTTGACACAGTTCATTGAACTCAAGTTCATTTGAGCTCCTAGCTGCCTTTCCTATTTTATGTTTCTTCCCTCAGCATAAGTAACTGCCCAGCAATCCTGAGAAAGATTTTTCTAACCCTGGAGGAAACTTAGAGTTTGAGGGTCCTAAGGACAATATACCACAGAAGGCCCAGAAGTTTGTTTTATTTTAAATATGTATAAAATTCTTAATCAGTTAGAAAAGATTATATGGTTTTGGTCCATTGGATGATAGCACATGATAGCAGAAAAGGAATAGCTTTTGATTTGCCAAAAGAATCCTACAGAGTTCAGGGCTTTTGTATGAAAATAGTAGTAAGGGACACAATCAATTAGTGCATGCCTTTAGTAAAGGATTTGGAACCCAGAAACTGCAAATTCTCATCACAGAGGACATGGTTTCTAGGGAGAGGAAAAGTTCTCAGTCAGTGTCATAGCTGGTGCCAATCTTTATTTAGTTTCATTCTCAGTTTTAGTTCTGGTCTCAGTGCCAGTCAGTCTGATTCTCAGTCATTCTCAGTGATAGTCTCAAACTAGTCTCAATCTTGGTCTCAATGCTAACCTCTTAGTCTCAGACTCATTAGTGCTAACCTATTCAATCTCAGGTAGTGCTAAACTCTTAACTCAGTCACTCTTAACCTCTATTCAATTTCAGTCTCAGTCCATTTTACTCTCATTTGCAGTCAGTTTTAAAAGAATTCTCAATCTCTGGTTCAATCTGTCTTTCTCAGACTCTGTCTCTTTTGGTCTCAGCAGTTTTGACTCAATTTCAATCTTGGCTGGTCTCTCTCTCTCAAGCTCTATAAATCTTAGTTCACCCTCATATTCTTTCTCTCTCTCTCTCGCTCTCTCTCTCTCGCTCTCTCAATAGGCAGTTGATTTGGGTTCAGAAAGATTTCATTGGTAGGAGGAAATATATCCAGGAAAGAGCAAAGTGATGAATTAAGGACAAATATAATGCTATGATTAGATATCCAGTGGTAGCTTCAAAGACCATGATTGCCTAAACCAGATAATAATGCTAAATATGTTCCCAACTAAAGATTTTCAGGCCATCAAAAGCTATGAGTTGTGAATAAATGTTTTGTCACATATATGTCCTACCGAGGTGGCTCATTATCCTTAAGTTTGAGCCCACTCTTCCCATAGACTTTTGTGTATTTGTAGTAGAGTGTGTAGGATTTTGGTGTATTATACTAATGTTTGAGGGGGAATATATTGTACCAATGGTTTATTTTTTTTTCTATTTTACCACTTTAGGAAAAAGCATTGCTAAAGGTCAATTAAGGCAGGATTGGCAATTGCTAATGGGAAGCACATCCATGGAAATTCATGAGTGTTGGTGGTACTGAGTTACTACTCCTGAGAGTAGTAATTCCTTTTCTGTGTGACCCAACCTAATAGTAAGTAGAAGTTCTGGAGAGGCCACAGACTGGATGCTACTAACATAAAATGGAATTATATGTTTTTTGTTTAGTTGTTGGGTTTTTACTGATAGGAGCTTGTGATCAAAAGATTCTGGAGACTCTTGGTTCATTCTAAAGATTAGTTTTAGATTAAAATGCTCAAAAACATTATGAGAATTGTTTTAATATTTTCAGAGAGGAGAGCAAGGTACAAACTAATTTTTTAAAAATATTCTTCAATGGAATTAGGAGGAAATGAGAATGTAGTACATATATAAGTGGTAGATTCATCAAAAGGTTAGTAAGGTACTTTAATCATGGGGCTTGCTAGGAAAAAAAAAGGACTGATAGAGAATATGAAGCAGTAGTCTTATAGTGTCAACATTTCTATATTGTAGAAGAAGGGAATGGAAAAGTGAGGAGAAAACAATTATAGGGTTATTCAATTCTCTGATATTCCCCAAACCCCAAATCTTGAGAAATTCCTATGGCTCTCAAAAGCAAAATTTATCTGTTGCTCATTACAATTAGCCAACTAATCAGGATTCTGCAGGATATTGTGTGTTGCTGTATATTATTATTAGTAAATCAGTTTACATGTCAAAGATTCACACATTATTTAGAAGTATGCTAAATATTTCAGCTATTTGAATTAAGGAATGAAAGTAATTGGCACATGTTCTCTTATATAAAGTGTGAAAAAGAGGCTACATACAAATTCCCACACAGTTGAAAATAGCTTCAAGGTATGTATATATACAAAAAAGTATTTACCTACATCCTCTGAGATCAGGTAAAAGCTCCTTGCTCATCTGCACTAGTCAGAAATTAGATAAACTTGCTTCTGCTAGCACAGCTTTTCTTTTCACTAGGATCATGCACAAGGGAGTTATTAGGAGGAGTTTTGTGTTAGAAGTTGAAAGGAAGTTATCATGAGTAATTACAAAACTGGGACCCAGGACTACTCCTTTGAATAGTTCTGCCCTACTTACAATCCTCCATTCTGTATCCTAAACTCTAGACTCTAGAGACATATATATTTGGGTTTATTCTGTGGTAGCAAAAGGGATGAACTTACCAGTGGGTGGTCTATTTAATGTTATTTCATGAGGTTATGGGAAAGGTCTTCTTTGCCTCTCCAAATAGCTCCACACTTTCCTGGTTGGCTGGAGAAGATATCATTTTATAATATTATCAAATATCATTATCAAGAATGGATGGAACTCTCATTTTCCCATTCCTCTTGAAGGTACCAATATTTTTCCTATGATGCAGGTTTTATAACCTTTGCATCATCCTCAACTATTTGCTTTCATTTATCTGTCATATCCAATAAGTCATCAAGTCTTGCCACTTCTACATTCAGAGTATCTTCTGTATCTCTCCCTTTTTTTCTACCCACATGATTACTACACCTTGTTCAAATTTTTGTCATCTCTCTTATGATATCACTTCTACACTAATGGCATAAGTTCATACTTTGTTTCCTTGACTACACCCTTCTCTTCTCCTTCCCTTTCATTCAAGTATCCTGAATACACGTCTCCTTTGATCAGAATTCTATTGGTTCTATGATAGACAAACTCTTCTTTTTGATTCATAATTATACTCACTTTACTCCAAATGTCTTTTATATTCAGTTCAACTCTCAACAGGAAGGCCTTTCTGAAATTACCTTCCATCTACTCACTTTATGCTGGTGATCTACTTGGCTATTTCCATGTGGTCTCCTCCATTAGAATGTTAACTTCTTGAAGACAAGGATTATCTTTTGTTTGCCTTGGAATCCTAAGCATTTAGCATAATTGTCTGTGATTTAGCAAACACTTTGGAAATGCTTCTTTACAGATTGAACAATGCTTCTCATCAATTCTTATGCTATAATCTAATTAAACTAACTTGCTCTGCCTTTCATCTTCAACTTCTGAGCCTTTGTAATGATCCTATGCCTGGAAAGCACTGCTTCTGCAATTCCATCTCTTAGAATCCCTAATTCCACCACACCTTACTTTATATATATCTTCTTGTATGCATGCATGTATATATATATGTATGTATATATATATTTATGTATTTATTTACATATATTTATATGAAAACATACATATATATATACACATGTACACACATCCATTCAAATATTAACAACTTCATACAGATACACATCGACATTAATACATGCTTACACAGTATATATAAAATATATATATACATATGTACTATGCTCATATAGATACACATGCATATATAGTACATAATATACATATCTATGTATGTATATATGCACACATACACATATATCTATATATGATCAGTTTTTGAGTATCACTATCCCCAATAGAATATAAAATTGCTGAAAGGACTGCTTGATTTGTCATTGTACTCCCAGCATCTAGTAGGCATTCAATAAATGCTTGTAGAATTGAACTGAACAGAATGCAAATGACATGTAGAGTTAGCCATCTGCCAGTGAAGGGAGAAAGGTGAAGCCACACCAGTTGTGCCTTTTCTTCCATTGTGCCCCCATTCAGAGTTAGCTCCTATCTATGAATGAATTTCTCACCTCTGATTTCAGTGAAGCAGTTTTAGAAGTGTACATTGTGGTGGCTTGCATGATTACTTCCTGTATGACAAACTCAATGTCAGAGTGATTGACAATAGTACAGGTTTTATTTTTGTTTTTTTTCACTAACTTCCTTTTATGAGGAGTTATAACCTAGGATTAAGATCCTGCTAATAGGTAATGGACATTTGAGGAAATATTTCCTAACCATATCTAATGAAAGTCAACAAACAAAGTTATTGTGTCTCAAAACAAAACAAAAGTCTTAGCTTTATGACCTGGAAGGTCCCTGCAAAGCTCCTTCAGACTATATGCTCTAATATAGTTGTGGAAGAGATAGTTTTCAGTACTAAGGTACTGTGAACTAAGGAGTTCTCTCCTTAAATTGCTTCTATATTCTAATTTTACCATTATTCTACTATTAGATTATTTGGACCAAATCACAATTCATTCAGATTTGTTCAAACACTAGACACTATTCTTTTCAAATTTTCTCATCTACTTTCTTCATCAATTTCTCTTCACTTAGCATATGAGTATGCATCCTTTTATTATATACCTTTGTAATTTTAGTACTCATATCATTCACAAATACATTTCCTTGGGCTCTTTTCATTATACTACTAGGTCTATGGCTGCCAGTATCCCTTAAACCACAACCCACATAGCCTTTTTTAATTTGTGGTAATTTAATAAAATCTTGACTGATTCCTAACTTTAGTGTTGTGGTCATCCAATCATTATAATCATAAACAACAAAACTAGAACAATTTTTGTGCATCTGGGTCAAAGCATCATTTTCTTAGAAGATATTCTAAATTTATCACAATTATGACCTGAAAAGAGTTCAACTTTCTGACTTAAACTAGTTGAACTTGATTCTAGGAACAACACATAAGCTCCAATGTTGATTGGGTATAATGTACCACAGCTGAATAAATGGACTTTCATTACTTTGAAGGAGTTTGCTTTTTACCTCTTCCCCACGCCAAAAAAGAATTACTTCAGGATTCATTGTAACCACATTTGATAGCAAGTTCCAAGAAGTTCAGCCAAGAGAAGGAGCTATTGTGGTAACATCTCAAAATATGCATGATAACCAAACACCACCAGAAAGAGGAGGAAAAAGGTACAGAAACTGCTCAGTGCAGAACTCAAGGGCTACACCTTAAGAACTTTGTGTCTATAGAGGACATATCAGTCAAATCCATGTCCCTGACTCCCTCAAGCTCCACTTCTAAACTTAGGTTTTCTTTACTCAATCTCTAATCAGAGAAACAATGAGTCTCAACCCTGTAAAGAGTGTTCCTTGGTGTAATTGTTACTAGATTGATTATTTCTGTGATGGAAAAGGCCTTCAAAGATGCCATGACCTTAAAAGCGATTATATGAAAAGTTCATTGGCAATAAATAGACCAGTTGCTAGAGGGGAAATTTCTGGAAATAGCAAAGTTAGAGGGTTATGTGTTTCTGGACCTTGAAGTTTCGATCTTCATCAGTGGATCCATCCTTTCATCAAAGTGAGTGATCTCTCTAATGGAACAAATCACCACCCAATCACTACCCTTCTTCCTCAGTCAATGATTTTCAAAATATTCATGACAGGTTAATCAGAGAAAAAGGTGAGTTTGAAGCAAAGAAGGAAATCATTTAGTTAATTAGGAAAGATTGGGACCATTCATTCCAGGTAGGGGATGAATGTTGTAGAATTTAGGAGAAACTGAGGAAAAATAGAAATGGAACAATCTCTGGGTCCATATACTGGCATAAATTTGATTTTTGTGTTGAAGGAGGAATATGAACAAGGACAAATCAGAAAGAATGTAAAAAGGATGAAGAAAAATTGATGAGTTTAAAGGATTAGCATGTAGAACTCAGAGAAGTAGATTTTAGAAAGAAAAAGAGGTTGTTGAGAAGACAAAATGTAGAAAAGTTGAGAGGTACTCCTGACTCCAGTTTGAGGGCTCTGTTGGCTGTGCTTCCACCACCTGCATTTCTTGGATCAGGAAAATAAAAACATTAAAGGGAAAAGTTGTTTTCCTCACTATGGTCTACTGGCAAGAATGTAGCATGTGAAAATGGGACTTGACTTTTGACACCATGATTTATATTATAAAGAATTGATAGATTCTTGATCATTGATGATGTACACATAACAAAGGCTCCCAGTTTAGTTCCTGATTTTCAGACCCATACAATTTAGACATTTCAAGTAGATTTTTCAGAGGCTCTCAAACTCAACATCTTCAAGACATTTCTTCTTGCTTCTTTTCCCCTTCCCTAAACCTTTCTCTCTTCTAAACATTCAGTATTTTTTAAAAAAGAGAACACTTCAAATTCTACACCAGGGAGTTTGACTTTGATACCTGGAGAAATTCTGGAATGAATGGATTGTTAAAGAGAGTTGGAAAAAAAACCCAACCAAACAAAAACCTTTCCTTTGGTGGCTGGCAGTCATAAAGAAATCCCTTGATATCCACAAGCACAGGTTCTGCCAGACTTTATCTCCTTTTGTGAGAAGATTACTAAGTAAGTAGATGAGAAGAATACTCTAGATATAGGTCCCTAGGATTTTAGCAAAACTTTAATGAAGTATCTGACATTATTCTTATGGAGATGATAGAGAAATAAAGATAGATAAAATATACTTAAATGGATTTTGAGCAGGTCGGATGGTCAAATTTAATGAGTAACTGCTAATGATATGGCAGAAAGTCTACAGTGGAGTAAACCTGGGATCTATGATTGGCCCCATGCTGGTTAATATTTGTATCAATGATCTGGATAATGACATGTGGCCTGCTCATCAAATTTGCAGATGACACAAAACGAAAACAGTTGATGACAGAATTAGGATCCAAAAGGATCTTGACAGGGCTAGAAGACTGGTCTAACTACAATGAGGTGAAATATAAATGCATATTCATAATGTAATGCTATATTATAGAATGTAAAACCCCCAAACTTCACAATTATAAGATTGACAGGTATAGCTAGAAAACAATGTTGACTCTTAAACAAGCTGAGACTTTTAAAGAGGAATTATTTTGGCTTCCTTGCTCACCTCTGATGTACATACTTCTGAATCTCATCTACTTGTTCCATATTTTGCTCACCTTTTTGCTTGGGTAATATTCATTTTTCATGCCCCATTCTAAGAGATCAGCACTTTTCCCTTTCTTTTTCCTGGTTGCATTTTTTATGCATTTTTGGAAGTTAATCTGTAAACATACTCTCTATACTTGTAATAAACCTGTACAGCCTAGTCTACATCTAAAAGTGATAAAAACAAATTCAATTATTTCCGTTTTCTTCTCTACATAGCAAGCTGGTTAAATTTCTTTAGTTTATCCTGTTTGCTACATTTGCATGTCACATAGCTTTTACTTCTGGCTTTATCAGAAAGAACAATTCAATTTTTTTTCTTTTTTGTTAAATTTATTTTTTATTCACATTTGAGCTTGACTTAGATGCAGCAAACCAACTGGTTTTCTTTTCAAAACCCTAGTCAGTTTTTTTTTCAGTTTTTTCCTTTTTTCATGAAAGAGAATAATCTCATGCAACTTGGATGGTTTATCCTTTGCATGTAATAGACTTCCTCATGCTAATAAGATTTGTGATTTAGTGTTGAAATTCTGAAATTTGATTATTATCACTTCTACATGAATTAAATGATATTTCTCTGTAAGAATATTTTGGAATTACTGCCTCTGTATCTTTCCTTTCCCTTCCCCCAATACTAAGAAACATTTTTCTGTTATGATTCCCCATAGTATTGTATTCAGGATCTTTATTTAAATGTACTTAATTATACAATCATGTTTTAATGCAATGTCAATAATTCTCTTATTGTTTCTTATACAAACCAGCTTCAAGGTCAGTTGCTAGGGATTACAGAAATCTCAGTGATTCTTTCAATTCTCCTTCACTGCTCTTCTGTCAATCTTTTCTTCATAACTGCGTTTTTACGTTACAAATTCTTTTTCAAAGAACCTGCAGTTTTGGAAGACATCTCTGTCATTTTTTCTAAGCAGTCTGTTTTCTTATTTGTCCATGTGATTTCTTCTTTGAGAGCTAATGTCTATCCTATTTTTTCTCTATTTTACTTTTTACCATTTTTATTGTTCTTGTCCATTGCAGAGATCCTTGTAACTACTCCATTGTTGCTTCTGCACTAGTTCTCATAGTTGCTGCAGTATTCTTTTTCTCATTGTCCTGATGCTTTGATTTAGTTATTTGCTTAGTTCTTTAAAAAAAATTACTACTGATTTTTTTATTTCTATTTAATGCTCTCTCCTTGTCATTTGTTATTGTTCTTTTACTGTTTTTCGAACATTGCTTCCTATTTTGAGATGACAAAGGTGAGTTGGGTTGAGACACGACCTTTCACTTTTGTGAATCTATATCATTCTATTTGGAACACTGACAAAGAAACATGTGGTACAAAACTATTTCAACAGAGAATGAAAGCTTTCAACATGGCCAGGTATTCAAAGTGTAAACATGCCATCCAATATGCTGGTTAAGAAACTAAAAAGTAAACTTTGTCAAAAGGAGAGAAAAGTGCAAAAAGAGGACAGCAGGATAAATGAGGACAGCTAGAGTTCTGTCGACCTATTTTGGTTGGATTCATTTTCTAAGTTCATAAACCAAGATGCGGTGAGATCATGAGGAAAAAATCTAACTGGCATATTACTGTGAATTAAACGTCACACAGAAAGGTTTTGTGCATCAAGACAGCATTAGTAGCTTTCTCATAGTATATTCTGACAGATCGATTTGAACAGGGGTAAATGGCTCTATAAATATGCCAGGTACTTTGGTTAAGGGAAGAAATTCACATGGGTCCTTCATAGTTTTGACAATAAAATCCCTAAACTTCACCCTTCAGCAATGTACAAACTTACTTCTTGCTTGTAGTCACATTTGTTGTTATTTTCCATTCCAAACTCATATTACGTCTTTCAAAATGTTAAAGAAATGAAATATCCTTTAAAAATAACAGAACAGAAGGGTTTATAAGGAAAGTATTTCCTGGGTAAAAATATGTAATCTGCCACAAGCAGAAAAAATATTAGTGCCTCTCTCAGAATGTAATAACCCTCCCTTTCCATCACTACTGCCTTTAATCCTAGCCATATATGCGTAACAGGAAGACAGATGGAGTTCCTTTGGAATAAAATTGTTCCTTTTGGGTGAGGCCTTCTATATTCTTGGCTTAGCTCAGCTATAAATTGCCAGCTGGGTTTCCCACATTTGACTTACTGTTCTTCATTCCTCCCCCATGGGGACTGCCTATTTGGGGGCATCCTTACTGGCTGGCTACAGATTACTGTTCTTCATAACTCATTGGTTTAAGAGTGAATTTCTGCAACTAGGCCAGTAGCTTTGGGCCAATGTTAAATTTACAAGCAGTGGCATTGATAGCTAGGAGACTATATCTCAGGGTGGTCATTCCTTGCCATCAGCCCCCAAACCCCTTGAACAAGTGTAACTATATCATTAAGTTTTTCATCATAGGTGAATAAATCTTATATACAGACTCAAAATAATAAATTTTACTATTTGCTATATATCTTTTTATTTCTTATATATAATATATATATAAAATATAATGATGTGAACAACTTATTTACTAACAATGGTTCATTTAAATTATATATTTGATTTGTACCCAAGACATAATTTGTTGGTTCTACCAAGGGAATTTGATGTTTGTTAACATTTACACTCTTTCTTTTTTTATTTCTTTTTAAAATTTATTTAATTAGATGATTTAGAATAATTTTCCATGGTTACAAGACTCATATATCTTTCCTCCTCTTCCCCAACACCCTCCAGTATCTGACAAACAATTTCACTGGGTTTAATATGTGCCATCGATCAAGACCCATTTCCTTGTTATTAATATTTGCACTAGGGTGATCTTTTAGAGTCTACTTTCCCAGTCATAGCCCCACCAACCCATGTGATCAAGCTGATGTTTTTCTTCTGTGTTTCTTTTCCCACAGTTCTTCCTCTGGATGTGGATAGTGTTCTTTCTCATTTGTCCCTCTGAATAGTTCTGGATCATTGCATTGCTACTAGTAGAGAAGTACATTACATTCGATTGTGCCACAGTGTATCAGTCTATGTGTACAATGTTTTCCTGGTTCTGCTCCTCTCACTCTGCACCAATTCCTGGAGGTTGTTCCAGTTCACATGGAATTCCTCAAGTTTATTACTCCTTTAAGTATAATAAATAGTATTCCATCACCAACATATACAACAGTTTGTTCAGCCATTCCTCAATTGAAGGGCATCCCCTCATTTTCCATTGTTTTAGCCAACACAAAGTGCATGGCTATGAATATTCTTGTACATGTCTTTTTTCCTTACTATGTCTTTGGGGTACAAACCCAGCAGTGCTATGGCTGGGTCAAAGGGCAGAGAGTCTTTTAACACCCTTTAGGCATAGTTCCAAATTGCCCTCCAGAATGGTTGGATCAGTTCACAACTCCACCAGCAGTGCAGTAATGTCCCAATTTTGCCACATCTCCTCCAACATTCATTACTTTCCTTTGCTGTCATGTTAGCCAATCTGCTAGGTGTGAGGTGATACCTCAGAGTTTTTTAATTTGCGTTTTTCTGATTATAACAGATTTAGAACACTTTTTCATGTGCTTATTAATATTTTGATTTATTTAACTGAAAATTGCCTATTCTAGAAAAAGAGGGAAAAGTGGAAGTTGAAAGAATCCACAGATCACCTCCTGTATTAATCCCTAACTGACAACACCCAGGAATGTTATAACCAAATTCAAGAACTAAAAGACTAAGGAAAAATTTTACAAGCTGCTAAGAAGTCATTCAGGGGGCAGCTGGGTAACTCAGTGGATTGAGAGCCAGGCCTAGAGACAGGAGGTCCTAGGTTCAAATCTTGCCTCAGACACTTCCCAGCTGTGTGACCCTGGACCACTCACTTGACCCCCATTGCCTAGCCCTTACCACTCTTCTGCCTTGGAGCTAATACACAGTACTGCCTCTAAGATGGAAGGTAAGGGTTTAAAAAAAAAAGTCATTCAGATACGATGGAACCACAGTGAGGATAACACAGGATCTGGCTACATCTACAGGCATGGAATATGATATTCCAGAAAGCAAGGGAACTAGGTCTACAACCAAGAATCAACTACCTAGCAAAAAATGATTATATTCTTACAGGGGAAAATATTTAAGAAAATAGAAGAATTTCAAGCATTTGTAAAGAAAAGACCAGACCTGAAGAGAAAATTTGATGCCCAAACACAGAACCATTGACTATATTAACAAGCAAACTGACAAAAATCACATGATTATCTCAATAGGTACAGAAAAAAAAAAACAAAATCTTTGACAAAATATAACACCCATTCCTATTGAAAACACTAGAAAGCACAGGAATAGAAGGGCCTTTCCTAAAAATAATAAACAGTATATATCTAAAACCATCAGCAAACATCATTTGCAATGGGACTAAACTAGAAGCCTTTCCAATAAGATCAGGAGTGAAGCAAGGATGCCCATTATCACCTCTATTATTTAACATTGTACTAGAAATACTAGCTGTAGCAATTAGAGAAGAAAAAGAAACTGAAGATATTAAAAGTGGCAATGAGGAGACCAAGCTATCACTCTTTGCAGATGATATGATGGTCTACTTAAAGAATCCTAGAGAATCAACTAAAAGGCTAATGGAAATAATCAACAACTTTAGCAAAGTTGCAGGATACAAAATAAACCCACATAAGTCATCAGCATTTCTATATATCTCCAACACATCTCAGCAGCAAGAATTAGAAAGAGAAATTCCATTTAAAATTACCCTAGACAATATGAGATATTTATGAATCTAAGTATTTGCCAAGACTAACACAGGAATGAACACAACTACAAAACACTCTCCACACTATTAAAACTAGATTTAAACAATTGGAGAAATGTTGATTGCTCATGGGTAGGGTGAGATAAAATAATACAAATGGCAATACTACCCAAAAGAATTTACTTATTTAGTGCCATACCCATTGAACAACCAAAAAACCTTTTTACTGAATTAGAAAAATCCATAACAAAGTTCATTTGAAAAAACGAAAGATCAAGGATATCCAGGGAAATCATGAAAAAAAAATGTGAAAGAGGGTGTCCTTGCAGTCCCAGATCTCAAACTATGCTATAATGTAGTGGTTATCAAAACAATTTGGTACTAGCTAAGACACAGAAAGGAGGATCAGTGGAATAGATAAGGTTAGTGACCTCAGTAAAAGTCTATGATAAGCCCAAAGATCACAGCTTTTGGGACCAAAACCCACTATTTAATAAAAATTGTTGTGAAAATTGGAAGACAATATGGGAAAGATTAGGTTTGGATCAAAACCTCACACCCTACACCAAGATAAACTCAGAATGGGTGAATGACTTGAATATAAAGAATGAAACTATAAGTAAATTAGGTGAACACAGAATAGTATACATGTCAGATCTTTGGAAAAGGAAATATTTTAAAACCAAACCAATCAAGGGCTAAAAAAAAATAACAAAATATAAAATAAATAATTTTGATTACATCAAATTAAAAAGTGTTTGTACAAAAAAAACCAGTGCAACCAAAATTAGAAGGGAAGCAACAAATTGGGAATCAATCTTCATAACAAAAACCTCTGACAAAGGTCTAATTACTCAAATTCATAAAGAGCTAAATCAATTGTACAAAAAATAATCAAGCCATTCTCCAATTGAAAAATGGGCAAGGGGCATGAATAGGCAATTTTCAGTTAAAGAAATCAAAACTATTAATAAGCACATGAAAAAGTGTTCTGTATCTCTTATAATCAGAGAGATACAAATCAAAACAACTCTGAGGTATCACTGCACACATAGCAGATTGGCTAACATTACAGCAAAGGAAAGTAATGAATGCTGGAGGGGATGTGGCAAAATTGGGACATTAATGCATGGCTAGTGGAGTTGTGAATTGGTCCAACCATTCTGGAGGGCAATTTGGAACTCTGCCCAAAAAACTATGCCCAAACTATGTCTGGCCTTTGATCCAGCCATAACACTGCTGGGTTTGTACCCCAAAGAAATAATAAGAAAAAATACTTGAACAAGAATATTTATAGCTGTGCTCTTTGTGGTGGCCAAAAAATTGGTTTATGATTGTGCTCTTTGTGGTGGTCAAAAAATTGGGAAATGAGGGGATGCCCTTCAATTGGGGAATGGCTGAACAAATTGTGGTATATGTTGGTGATGGAATACTATTGTGCTCAAAGGCATAATAAACTAGAGGAATTCCATGTGAACTGGAATGACCTCTAGGAACTGATGCAGAGTGAAAGGAGTAGAACCAGGAGAATATTGTACACAGAGAGTGATACACTGTGGTACTATGGAATGTAATGGACTTCTCCATTAGTGGCAATGCAGTGATCTTGAACAATTCAGAGAGATCTATGAGAAAGAACACTATCCATATTCAGAGGAAACACTGTTGGAGTAGAAACACAGAAGAAAAATAACTGCTTGATTACATGTGTCAAGGAGATATGACTGGAGATATAGGCTCTAAATGAATATCGTAGTTCAACCATCAACAACATGGAAGTAGGTTCCGATCAAGGACACATGTAATGCCCAGTGGAATTGCAAATCAGCTATGAGAAGGGTGGGGGAAGGGAAGGGAGGGAAAGAATATGATTCTTGTAACCAAGGAATAATTTTCTAAATTGACTAAAAAAAAAGAATTCTGAAAAAGAAAAATGGAAAATAAAGAATCAAGATTTATTCAGATACTACTGTTAGATTTGAGAGAAGAAACTGACTTTATTTTTTATATCTACTTTTGCATATCTGTGATCTCAGCAGAGTGGAGAATTCCCTGTACCAAAGCAGATTACAACCCCTAGTACAATTTAAAAGAGAAGTTCAAGGAAACCCCTGGAGGGACACTTAAAATGGAGTAGATAAATAGATTTAAAGGAGCTCATTGACTTAAGTGGACAAAAAGTATTCCTTTATTTTCACCAGTGTATAACTGAGTTTTATTATTTCCTTCAATTATTTAAAAACATTATTATGATAAAGAGTCCATAGGCTTCACCAGATTCCCAAAGGGATCCATGACACAAAAAATGATATGAACCTTTAACTTAGAGGCTAAGGAACTTGCCCAGGGGTCAGACAGCTATTGAGCCAGATTTAAAACCAAGTATTTAGAATTTAAAACACTATTCATTATGCCATATTTTTATGAATACATGAATTCAAACATATAAGCAACAATTCTAACATGCATATGTGTTTATACACATAAAGTAGGAACTTTAAAAGAAAGGACTTGTAATCTGTAGTGATTATTCATTCATTTAAATCTCTAAAATGAGTAATTCTATTATATGTTCTTTAAAAATCTTCTAGGACACACTTTTTAGCTTTTTGTATACAAATTATGAAAAGGCACATATAGCACAGCCCCAACACATGCATGTACATACACAGGTAATTGGAAATACACATAAACACAAGACATATAATATAAATTATACACAGTACATGCACAGATTAAAAAAAAAACCTTTTGTTCCATCTTAGAATTAATACTTAATATTGGTTCCAAGGCAAAAGAGAAGTAATGGCTAGACAATGGGGGTTAAGTGACTTGCCCAGAGTCACACAGTTAGGAAGTATCTGGTGCCATATTTGAACCCAGGATCTCCTGTCTCTAGTCCTGACTCATAGATGCATGGAATTATCCATGCTTTTAAGTGAAAAATAATGAGATATCATTGCATAATAGATGAAGAGCTGGTCTTTGAGCTAGGTTTGAATCCTGCCTTTGATACCTAATACCTAATATGACACTGGGCATAAGTAAGTGAGTTACCCTAGTTGGTATTGGTTGATGGAATTTTCTCTCCCTGGAGTTCTCTATACCTGTGGAGTATAAAACTCAAATAAAAACTGGTGCTAATAAACCATAGTAAGGATCCTGTATTAATGAACTTGATATGTAAACAATTTTATGAGACATAGAAAATTACTTCTAGACTATATTCTGTTGTATTTTTATTTATTTTTAACTTTATTATATATATGCATGTATATATATATATATATACACACCCAATTATATTTCAGTCTGATTTGAGCAATACTCAGAAATTCTGTGCCCTAATAGGTGAGAGGGCGACAATTTTGATGTCTCTGCCCAATACCATCAAAAGCAAAGATACAATTTTTATCCAAAAAGTTAAAAAAGTGTGTCCTAGAAGATTTTTAAAGAACATTTAATAGAATTGCTTATTTTAGAGATAGCAATGAATGAATAATTACTCTAGGTTACAAGTTCTTTCATTTAAAGTTCCTACTATGAGCTAGAGTAATAGGATAAAGATTGTGCCTTTATTTGACAGGGAGGAGAAAAAAACACTTTCTTTCCAAACTAAGATGATTTTTTAAACGATTTTTCTAGAAATATTTCTTGGCATATATTCTCCTAAGTCATTGTTAGAGCTGGATTTCTATGTTAAAAGGTAATTATGGATAAAAATCTCACTTTTTCCAAATAGCAAGAATTGGACAGTGAAGGCTGAGCAAAGTTCTGAGTGGCACTCACTATAACTACAGGTCTAGAACTCTAGTTCAATGTAGCTCTCCCCCACATCACAAAGGAAAAGTAAGAAGTTCCCTGATCTTCCTTGAACTTTTACTGTAGGCCAGTGCTGTGGAACAGCAAACTGAGAGGTATACTCTTATTTTGAGAGTCCACAATCCCAAGTTTCAGTCAAAACAAAGTAATGGAATACATTGGGGCTTTAAATAAAGTTCAAACAGAACAATTCCCTCATTTGAGTTTACTCCAAATTGCCTCTGTCCAGATGGCTTCTTAAAGGGAAAGAGGAGGAGGGATGGAAGGGAAGAAAGGAGGTGAAGGGGTATATATGTAGTTTCTGCTTCCTTTTATCCTGGCTGGTCCTTGATTACTGCTAATGATCCACAGCTGGACTGGCTCCCCAGTCACCTCCACCCTTTCCCTGCCCCACCTAATTTCCCCCCTTCCTATTTAATCCATTGCCTGGTATGGCTTACAAGAGCAAAAATAGTCTCTTTAGTTCCATTCTAAAAACTTACCCTGACTAGGACTTCTCAGGAGGCCTGAACAAAGTGACAAGCCTCATCAGCACAACACTGAAGCCAGAATGCAACTCGGGGTCACTCAGAACATGCCATTAAACACATGGATTTGACTTGAATGAATCTGAACATAACTATTTGTAAAGGATTTCTGGCTGCCTCCTGCCACCCCAATTGGCCATCTGTCTCTCTGTCTCTACCTTTCTCTCTCATAACCATTTGTATCTTTTGAGTTCTATATAGTTTGAGCACCTAAAAAAATAATTAGTTCTTCTTTTCTCCCTGACCAAATGTTCTGAGAATACACTGCATCCAGGGCATCATTTTCCTCTAAAATATTGTTTTATTACATTGATTATAACCCTTTACAATTATTTGGCCTCTTGGAGGAGTCAGTCCACATTAAAACAGGAAAGGGATCCTTAAAGAAATCTTTGGAGAAGCAGAGAGTTGTAAGAGTCCTTGAAAGTTCATCTAGCCTAAGCTTGTGGTCAAAATTAAAGGGAAAAATAAAAATCCCCTCAGTTAGCCAGCTGACTACTCACCTAACCTCAATCTACACCTAGGGAGGAAACCCAAGTGTAAATAATTTCTGATTACCAATTGAAGTTTTTTTTTTTATTTTAATCTCTTCTAGAGCAACTCTCATCACCACAGGAAGTGGGAGTGTTGGTCAATAAGTCAACAAGCATTTATTAAGTACCTACTACATGCCATGAATTTGGCTAAGTGCTGACTGAGGAGGCAAAGAAAGACAAAATAGTCCCTTTCCTCAATTCGCTCACAAGGTAATCAGGAGAGACCATATGCAAAGAACTAAGTAGAAATGAAATAGACAGAGGCCAAATTGAAAATAATCAGAAGGAAAGGTGCTAATATTAAAAGGGATAGAGAAGGGGCAGCTAGGGGGCTCAATGCATAAAGAGCCAGGCCTGGAGATGGGAAGTCTTGGGTTCAAATTGATCATAGACATTTCCTAGGTGTGTGATCACGGACAAATCACTTAACCCAGATTACCTAGCTCTTACTACTCTTCTGACTTGGAATAGATAATATTGATCCTAAGACAGAAGGTAAGGGCTAAAAAAAAGAGGTGGGAAAAAACTTTCTACAGAATATAGGATTTGAGATGGGACTTGAAGAAAGCCAAGAAAAAAAAAGCAAACCAAAATCAAAAAACAGAAGAGAGAGAGAATTACAGGCTTGCAGGATGGTAAGTAAAATGTCTAGAGTTTGGGAGATGAATTGTCTTGAGCAAGGAATAACAAGGAGGTCAGTGTAACTGGGTCAGAGGATATATTGAAAGGGCTATAATAAGGCAAATGAAAACTGCTAAGGTTG
This sequence comes from Monodelphis domestica, assembly GCF_027887165.1. NCBI lineage: Eukaryota > Metazoa > Chordata > Mammalia > Didelphimorphia > Didelphidae > Monodelphis > Monodelphis domestica. The sequence continues at coordinate 100,907,580 of NC_077228.1, read as the reverse complement.
GAAGAACCAGTCTTGAAAAGTTTTAATAGTCAGAGAGGATTTTATATTTGATTGTGGAGCCATTGGAGCTTTTTGAATGTAGTCAGCCATAGGCTTTAAGTAGATGACTTTGATAACTGAAGAAATGAAGTGAGAAGAGACTTGAGACTGGGAGGCCAACCAAAAGGCAATTGCAACAGTGAAAAGCAAGTTGAGAAGGGTGTGCACCATGGTGGAGACACACATTTCTTAGTTGTGGAGAGCAGAAGCAGGGGTTAGGGGTAGGAAGTGGCTTTAGAACGAAGTTAACCTTTTCTAGTTGATATCTGACAAAGAAAGGAAGGCATGCAAGCTACTTAAGGGTCAGGGCTGTTTAACCTTTTTCTTTTTGTATTCCCATCCCTGATATAACATCTGTTACCTAGTGTAGATTTCTAATAAATATGTCGAATGGAATCAAGTTGAAAAAAGAAGAGACAACTACCAATTCAGACTAACTCATACCCCTAATGATTCCACCAAGGGATATGGGAAATAATTGCAGGCTATAAGCAAGCTCTGTTTCAGATTTCTATTTGTATGCTTGACCACACCCCAAAACCTCCACTTGTAAATGGGTCTAGTGCAAAATCTAACAGGTATTTTTGGCAACTCTCCCTTTCCACAAGGCACCCAGGACTTATTGGAATCTCAATGTTTCCTTCTGCTCCTCTGTAAAGAATAAAGCAGGGGGCAGCTGGGTAGCTCAATGGATCGAGAGCTAGGCCTAGAGACAGGAGGTCCTAGGTTCAAATCTGGCCTCAGACACTTCCCAGCTGTGTGACCCTGGGCAAGTCACTTGACCCCCATTGCCTAGCCCTTACCACTCTTCTGCCTTGGAGCTAATACACAGTATTGATTCTAAGAGGGAAGTTAAGGGTTTAAATGAAAGAAGAAGAAAGCAAATTGATACTTTTAATGCTACTCTTTCTAAGATTATCTGGTTTCCTATAGTAGAATGAACATTGGCTCTGGAGTTTTAGGATATAATGATTCAAATCCCTCTTTTAACACTTCCTGTACATAGCTGGGGAGGCAGTTATCTTCCTGGGGCTCCACTTCCTTAGCTACAAAATGAGAGGTTGTAGTAGATGACTACTGAGTTTTCTTTTTGCTTTAGATCCATCATCTCATGATCCTTTAAAGGAAGAAGCACTTGTTCCCTCATCAATTACTTTCTCCCCAACCCAAATTGGTGAAATCAAAAAAGGAGGCAGGCAGGCAGGCAACAGAGATGCAGGACTTTCAAACAAAAAACATGAAATGTTAAGTGCATCAGGAAAAGTGTAAGTTAACTAAGAGAACATCTTTACATAATTATACTCATATTATATCATATATTATTAGAATCATTTTGAATTGTTATACATTACAAAAATAAATGAATAAATGAAAAATAATTAAATAATTAACCATTAAAATATCTCTTTGCTGGCAATATACAAAGAGAAAGTGCTCTCTTTATTGAGAGAGTAGATAGACTGCGTATTCTATGGATTTGGAGGCAACTTCTCCCCAGAAATTTCATATCCAGCTGATTACCAGGAGGTCTAAATCATGTGAAGAAATTCTTCCCTGAAAGTTGTTCCCTCTCCACTCAAGGATTATACTTAGTAACTTCTCCAGGGCTACCTCCTTGATGTGAAGTGTGAACATATTTCTCTAATAGAATTTGAAGGGAGGTTGGTGATTGGTGGACTGAAGATCTTTAACACCCCTTTGGCACAAAAGGTAAGCCTGCCAGGTCTCAATATGCTGAAAAAATTGATGTAGGACAGAGTTTGTAGTGTGATTTATAGTCCTGACCTTTAAGAAAGATAGCATGGGAAGAGGTGATTTCTCTATTTTCTCTCTCCTTTGCCCCACCTTCACAATGTCCTCTTACAGAGGAACTCCTTACCTACTAGGAGACAATGAATCTAACAGGGAGCAGAATAAAATGATAGACAGAGAGGCTGGGTCAAGAAACATCTTCAGAGAGGTAATATAGAAGAGTGCTGACCATAGTTTTAGGAGAGAACAAGCCCTGGCACACAAGATTCAAAATCCAGAGAGAAGTAAACCCAGGAAGCCCAGTTAATCAACCTAAGTAACTAGAATACTATGCCTGATAGAAGCAGCATGAAGACATCAGAAGAGGAAATAGAGTAATGATAACAACTACCATTTATATAGTGCCTACTATGTGTTAGACATTATACTAAGCACTTTGCAAATAGTATCTCATTTGATCCTTAGAACCCTGGAAGGTAAGTAAAATTAGTAATCTATTTTATAGTTGAGGAAACTGAGGCAGACAGATCTAAATGAATTGCCAGGGTCACATGGCTTCTAAGTGACTGAGGCCAAATTTGAACTCAGGTTTTCCTGACTCCAAATCCAACACTATAACTCAGCTACCTAACTTCCCCCTTAACATTCTATCCCAATAGTATTCAAGACATAAATGGTGTTAGCTTCATGTGTCATCTATAATTATACTTCACTAATATTATGCTCTAGCTTTTGGCTTTTCTTCCCATTGACATTAGGTATATTTGTGGGGGAGTACACTCCACAGGCACATGGGGGGGGGGATGTGTAGCTCTTGCTCTACTTACATGGCTTTAGTAAATGTCTTTGCTTTGAGCTATTAATGCCCACTTGATGACTTTAAAGATAAGCACACTCGTAAAAGTATGGGAGTTATAGTTTTAGGATTGTAGATTCACAGAAAAACCTTAAATCTGAGGTTTTAGTTGCCTTTCTGAGGGCCAAACCTTGAAATCTGTGAGGGATGTGATGAGGAACTAGAGCCCCGGTGAGGCTGCTATAATCTGATGACTAGAGAGGGAAGGAATATTTTATAAAATGATATTGGACATCATACTGATCAGGTGGAATGAAATTTCTGTGGATAAGTAGCCTCCATTCCCAGCAGGTAGACAACTATCCTTTCAGTGAGAAAAGACTGCACTTCCTCTGTGTTCATAACCAACAAATAGATTTATATAATATCAAATTATTTAATAACCTACTTAGTAAAGATGTCGTCTGTTAGCTTGTACCTGTCCTGATGTGGGTTGAGTATATTTCTGATATGTGTCTGGCTAATATACAATATAGGTAATGAGCTATTTCTGACAGTGAATATCTTGCAAACTCATTATAATTAGAAACAGCAAACCTTTAACGGTTCAAAGAAGAGGTGAGCCAAATCCATATGTACCCCCAAAGCTTCAGTTGAGGTCAAGGGAAGGTTGAGTTGAGGGCTAATGTTTTCTGAGTTGGGTTGCCAAGACCTGATTTCCCAAAATTGATGATCAGAGCAAATTATTAACATAGCATTATATCTCTAAGAGAGAAAGATCTCCAGGTTGGTAATCTGTCTTTTAAAAGACTAATTTAAAAAGAAAAAATAACAAGTTTGAAGTAAGCATAAAGTAAGACTTAGAAGATACATTAATATTTTCTAATCCTCTGGTATGTCAAGACAAGTAAGTTATTTTCTGAAATAACTTGTTTAACAAGTGGAGAACATGAACTTGTCCAGGGATACTGATTATGATACTGGAATACAGCATTTACTTATTTTAAGAATACCATGGCAATGAGTTGCCCTCTTAAATCACACAGAGGAGAGATTTGCTTCTAGAAAGAAATGTCTTGTTTTATAGGAAGAGCATAGCTACTGTCAACATGAGCCTAGCACAAAGCAAATGCTTAATAAATGTTTGTTCATTGACTTGTTTACCACTTTAAAAGATGGGGATTTATGGATGGGAACAATATGTTATTTATGCTTGGTACCTATTCAAATCCACAGCTCCAAACATTGTCCAATGACTGTCAGACCAGGCTGGATGATTCATTAAATCAGAGCAAAAGACATTTAATTAAAACAGTATGCAAGGTAAATAGCATGAAATTGAATCAGGTCCCCAATTAATACCTCTGTCTCCCCAACACAGCAGGGGAAGAACACAGATCATTTATGGCAGGGTGTTGGAGATTAATGCTTATAATAGACTCTACTTAGTAACTAACTTCTTTAAGACTTGGTGTGCTAGTGAGTCAGTACTGAGCCCTCTAAGTTTCAGGATGTCTGGGCCAGGTAAGATATGATCTATGCCCATAGTGTGTCTGCCTTCAACCTCTTCTGCTTATTCTCAAAGCCCATGTCTGCCCTTAAAATGGTTTATGTGCAGCTGCCATTGTATCTTATCTCTCATGTCCATCTTTTTAAGCTCAACCAATAAGAGATACTTGTAGTCTCTTTGAAACCATCAGGTTTAGGAATGGTCTTATACAGCTAGAGTTAGAGAGCTAGAGTGTGAACTAGATGACATCACCACCCTGTGGAATCCCACATCCTTTTTGGAAAATGTAGTTCAGAGAGTTTTCCTCAATGTCTGAGGCTCTTTCAGCCCCAAACATTGTTGAGACATGAAGCCTATCCATGAATACATCCTTTTGTTAATGTTTTGGGTTACTAGCTGGAGACCCTGCCCTCTTCACTTATGCAGGCTTTGCAGAGTGATTGAGGACCCAAAGGAAAGGGGGGATAGGTTTCTTTTGCCTTCTTCAATTACCTTTATCCCTACAAAAAAATTTGTTCATAACTAATCACAGAACATCTGTCCTTCCTGTTCAAGGTTTACTTTCCAGGAAGCTTATGTCTATTAGGTGATTTTATTAAGGGATAACTTTTAAAAATTATTTGTATTCATAGCTTTTGTTCTTATATAACCTTAGTTTTTTCCAAAATCTAAGCATCCTTTTTGTTTTAGTTTTCAAACTTTCCTGATGCTTCCTTTAATTTTTCCTAATTTTTTAAAAATTTTATAATAGGATCAGGGAAATATAAGATCCAAAATCATGCTTTTTTGTATGAATTCACTTTAAGATAACATTATGTGCTTTAGAAAGCATTTTTCCACACCAAGCCTGTGGAATAGGCAGTATAAGCACTATTACTTCCATTTTAACAAAGAAGGAATCTAAGATTTGGAAAGGAAAAATTATTCACCCATAGTAAGGATTCTAATAATTATTAGAAATAAGATTAACTCATATCCTTGGAAAATTTCTGTGAGAACCTACAGGGTATATGAATTATCTTATGTGAAATGGCCCTGGGAAGCATATGTGCCAGCAACCACTGTTTCTGTCAAAGGTGACAACAAACCCCAAGTATTTCAGACACTGGCATCCTGGAAAACTTCAGCAGCTGCATCATCAATCCCTCATGCCACTCATGTTTTACTTTGACTTCATTTTCTTTATATATCCGGAGTAGGAATGGAATTAGTAAACCATCTGAAAGTTGATGTTCTGGACTTCTTCTTCCTCAAACTTGGACTGACAGATTGGGTCAAAGTTGCTTTTCCCTCAATTTTTCCAAAGATAACTTTGAAAAACATGGGGTATCTTGCTTTAATATACTAATTCTGTCATTCAAAATCCCACATCTCATATATTCTTCCTTACATTATCACTAGTTAATATTATAATAATATTGAGGCAATATAGTAAGACCCAAAGTACAAAAACTTACACCTGGACCACTCCATATCAGCCATTTGGTCCCTGGAAGAGTGGTATCAACAGTAAAGTGAGTGCTATAAAACATTTCCTCCCACCATGTTCATTTCTGATTGAATCATGACTCCAAACATTGACCAATCACTTGCTAACATGAAAGGCTCAATATCTCATCTCCTTGTTTGATGCCTTGATGAGCTGGGTCAAAAAGATTTCTGCTCCAGGTGAGGCTGCTCACTGGGTTATCTGAAATAGCTACCAGATGACTTTGCTGCAGAGATCTGGTCACTCTTATTGTGTTTCAGTGATACCAAAGATATAATCTGGTACACTCCTTCTTAGATACCAATTCATCTAAGTTCATGAAAGAATAGACACAATAGGGACAGAAGAAACTTCTAGAGGTCCAAGAGGTGAGATAAGAAAGCTGAAAGCAGCATCTCCTGCCTCTCTTCCCACTTAGATATTTATAGTAGTTGTTCTTGTTTCAAATGCCACTAAAGAGAGAGATGTCATCTACTTACATTTCTGTTCTCTCATTTCTAACTCAAACAGTTAAAAGGATTTTCATCATCACTCAGTAAACCTATAGAAAACAGAATAGTTATTCTTATTCTGAAATATGGAATAAGCTGTTCCATCACAATTATTATGCTTTCTATTGCTTTTGGTATATTTTATTTAGATCTTCCCACACCCTACACATTCTTAGTCTTATGTTTCATAAACTTGAATACAAAGAATGGATAACCATAGTACATTTATATTTTTAAGAAAAACACAACATTTCAAATGAACAAAACTATCAACTTCAGGCTACCCCAAAACCAGAGGTTGCAGAACATTATAGTTGCCTCAGAAGCTTACTCTTTCTCTTTGTTTCCAGCCTCTATTACTGAGAGAGTAGAGAAATCAGTACTGGAAAGTAGGTGGCAGTGTCCATGGACAAAGTAAACTTGAATGACAGGGCAGCTAAGTGACTGAGTGGTTATAGAGCCAGACCTGGAGATGAGAAGCCCTGAGTTCAAATCTAACTTCAGTCACTTCCTACTTTTTAGAACCAAACTTTAGTATCAATATTAAGACAGAAGGTAAGGGGTTAAAAAAGTCAGATAAATTAACCAAGTTTCAGACTTATCTGTGTTACCAATCATTTTACAAAGCTTTTGTCTAATTCCTAGTCCTCTTTTTGACACTCCTTGATGGTTAGCATTTCATGGTTGCTTAGTGAAAGATTTTTTTCCCCATTCTTCTACTTCCCATCTGGCTAGGTGGCCACTTTTCTTGGAAGCCTATATCACATGTTAATCCAGGGAAGTTTGTGATCAACATTGAAGTGATCAACAACTGGGATAAATTGAGGTAAAGGTACCTGGAGTTTTCAATAGGTTTTTCATCATCTATCTCATGTTAGCCTTTGAAAGGGGACCTGAAATTGATTTATATTTGAATTATTCATCCCACTTACTAAAGAATACTGCCTTATTGCTCATGAGATTATCTTTATCAAAGTTAATTAGAATTTGTATCTTATATTTTTCTTAATTCTGGAACCTTAGATAGAAAAATAGCTTTAAATATTTGAGCACATATTTATGATAGAAACAGAAATAAAGGAGTAGGTAGAAAATTTGTGCATTGAAAGTGGTAATTATATTTAAGACTTCCTTTACTTTTAAATTTTAAGATTTTTGTATGAGACTTCATTGTAGGGGAAGAGGGATAAAGCAGCTATTGCAACCCTATACTATACATTGTGAGTTCCCAAAGCAGAAATATAAATTGTTATTTCCCAGTTTATAACAAGGAATTGATTTTATATTTATGAGAATTTGGATCAAAAAGTAGAATAGTGAGGAGCCATGTTGAACAGGGAACTTAAATTATTTACATACATGATAAAGATAGAATGAAGTGTTAAGAGATTGTAGTATGTGAGAATTATTGTTAGAGTATATGCATTTCTTAATAAAATCTTAGAAACTTAGTAACTTATAGAAAAATATGTATAAGGTCAAGAAGAAAAATATAGAAATCTTCTTGGGGAAAACTGCTGTTTTATTCTTAATAAACTGTCAACAAGTTTTATAATACAAAGACTAGGAGCCAAAGCTTAGTGAGTTAAAGGAAAACAAACAACCCTTTCATCTAAATTTCCTCAATTTTTAGTCTCAGCATCCCATGCATTGCTACTTTCATGCTATGAGAGCTCTCTCAAAGGTATCACATGATAGAGATTGAATTTGGGTTTATATTTCTTCAAACTTGCATCAATTTTTAAACTTCTGTTTATTATACCAATTAAGAAGCATTGGGGCAGCTAGGTGGCAGAATGGAATGAGAGTCAGATCCAGACATGGGGAGGTCCTGGATTCAAATGTGACCTCAAACACTTCCTAGCTGGGTGATCCTGGGCAAAACACTTAATCCTCATTGCCTAGTCCTTACCGCTCTTCTTCCTTGAAACCAATACACAGTATTGATTCTGAGATGGAAGGTAATGGTTTTTTGAAATAAGCATTTATTTTCTGTTCTTTCTAGTTTATCTCCCATTGAACAATAAAAAATAAAACCCTCTTAACAAATATTCACTCCAATAGATGTAATTGACTATCTTCAAAAAATTTCTTTTCATTTTGTATTCATAAAATTATTATTTATAAGATATAGACATTTTTGTTACTGTTTTGAGAGCTGAACTATGAGTTAAAAGAACTTACATTATTTCCAGGTCCCTGCCACTCAATACTCAAAAATCATGGAACTCTGGATAAATAATTTGATTTCTCAAAATCTCCTTTTCACACTGTGCCTCCCTAAATCAATATAACTGATCAATATTTGCAAAAAGTCCCAAATTATGTGTACCACGTTACACTCGTGGATCTTCCATATCTTCAGAAGAAACAGCATTGGAGGTGCTTTCTCATATCTCATATCATGTTTGTTCTTTATAATATTGCATCATTTATTTTAAATTTGAGGGGGAATTGGGTATACATGTGCACACATGACTTATATTGTAATTTTTACACATATTATCTTGCCATTACTTATTTCCAGTGTATTAGTTCATGTAGCAGGTACATTAAAGATATTTAATCATATTTTTCTTAGAGCACAGTAAAATTCTATTAAATTTTGTATCACAATTTATTTATTCTCCTTTGATTGAAAATCTAATTTGTTTCTATTTCTTTGCTACTATAACAGAAATTCTGTATTGTGACAAGGAAATCACTTTAAAGACTGATATATATTAATTTAAGGTCGCCAAGGAATTCAGCTATGTAATTCCTAAATGAAAACTCAAGTCAGCAGTTAATCTTTTATGGAGTTTAATTACAATAGGAGGAAGAAAGGTATTAGAGATAGAGAGAGAGAAAAAGGGAGAGAAGGGAATAGGGCTTAAATACCCCTTCTGTTTAGGCTGGGCCAAAAGGCCCAAGCCCTTAGATAGCTGGGGCAAAGAAAAGAGATCAGTCCCTATTACTCACATGACCAAAATGGAGAAACAGTCTCAGAGGCCCCCACCTTCAGCTTCCTTCAGAACAAGCTTCTCAGAGCCACACCAACCACACCGACCAACTTCTCCACCACCACACCGAGTCTTCAGACTCCCCTATCTTTCAGGAAACCATCCAAGTTGCCTCCCCTCAGTCCTCACATCTACCAATCACCTGTCCATCAATTTCCCTGTGCCAATGGAGGCTCTAGCTTAAACCCAGGACCGCCCAGAGGTCTCTGGCTTTTGCACATGTCTGTTGAAGGTCATATTTTCAAATAATTAAATCTTTGATCCTTTGCTACAGCCCTTTCTAAATCTTGTTAACCTGAGTAGGGTAGAGATTGGAATAATTAAATTTTGATCTAGGCTGCAGCCCTTACTCAATCCTGTTAGGACTGAATAGGGTGGAGATTGATTCCAAGTATCTCCATTGTATCAATTCTAAAATCAATCATGACTCAAAGAAATTCCTGTTCTATGCTTAAGCATAGGTCAAAGTCCTTTCCATTGTTCAGCAAAAGGTTTCTGTCCTAAAGTAATCTTAAGAAGGAAAGAGAAGGAATCTCCCATGCCAATGGGGTTCACATTCCAATAGTCAAGACCCACTATCAATAGGAAATTTTTCAAGTATGAAATTTCCCAATGGTGAAATTTCCAACATTTATAAGTCTAAGAAATTGTGAGGTTTACAGTATGTGTATAAATATGTGTATAAAATTTTTATTACAGAATTTCTGTAATACATGTAATATGTGGGTACTTCTTATCAATTGTCCCTTTGATATATTATCAAAGTAGTGGAGTCTCTGGTTCAAAATATATGGACAATTCCATCACTGTACATGCATACTTCCAAATAATTTTCCATAATACTAATTCATAGACCACTAATGTACTAGTGTGTCTCTCTTCCCATAAATCCTCCAACATTGACTATTTCTCTCTCCCATCATCTTTGCCAATTTTTAGTGTATAAGGTGAAACATTAAGGTGTTTATTCATATCCTTTGCTTATTTTGGGAGTATAGATTTTGAGATTCAAACACACACACACACACACACATATATATATACATATATATATACATATGTTCATATAAAAATATCCATATAGTATAAATATGTATATAATGCATATATATTTACTATATATATATATATTTCCCTTATTTGGAAAAATTGATGCAAATATTTTCACTTATTTGCTGTATTTACTATTCCTACCTTTTTACATTTGTTTATAATATCTCTATGTCTATGCCCTAATACATGGTCAGTTTTTATAACAGTTCTATGTGGTACCAAGAAATACATATATTCTCTAGCAGTACCTTTTAGAAAATGTTAGAAATCTTAATTACAGAGTTTCCAGTGATGTTACCAATTCTATATGATTCTCTTTCAGTGACATTTGTCCAAAATGGAGAGATATTAAAATTTCCTCCTAACATTATATTGTTATATATTTTAATGATTTGTTAATTTTTCTGTTATAAATTTAGATATTAGGGCATTTAAATCATATGCATTCAATAATGATATTGGTCTGGTTTGTATGATTCTTTTAACATAATTTAATTTCCTTGCTTATCACTTTTTATGCTGGGAGTATTTGTTTTTGCTTTTGTCTAATAATGTATTGTAAGTCCTGCTTTTTAAGATTTACCTAAAATAGTAAATTTTGTTTCAATTCCTAATTTTTATTCTTTTTATACCGTTTTTAGGTGTTTTTCTTGCAAGTAATAATAGATTATGGAATTTTGTTTTCTTATCTAAACTGTTGCCCATTTTATTTTGTTGGATTGTATAACCCATTTACTTATAAAGTTATGAGTTAGACTTATATTTTATATTATTCCTCTTGACCTATTGTATGGTGAAACTTTCTAAACAATTTCTAAAGATTATATTCATAATTATACTTCCATCTCTGTAAATCTTCTTTTATGGGAAAACTTTTCAGTGAAAACATCTCTCAACAATGAAGCAAGATTGATCTTTTTTTTCTCTACTTTTTCAGTCCCTACCTTTCACTCCTCATCTTGTGAATTATAGTTTTACTTAAACCTGATTAGTCTTTAGAAATTCTAGCAACCAGGAATGTATACACCCGTACTTAAGGATTAAGTATTGAGGAGGATGGACTATATTAAAATGTAATTGTGGTTGAACTCTGAATATTTATATATATATATATATATATATATATATAATATATATATTAGGTGGTTGCCAGGGATTTAATTTCTAAATCCCAAAATGAATTACTAAAATAAATGGAATTTATGGTAGTTTATTTATAATATTTACAATAGAAGGAAGATATTAAGGAATATGAGAGAGAGAGAGAGAGAGAGAGAGAGAGAGAGAGAGAGGAAGAGAGAGGAAGAGAGAGAGAGGAGAGAGAGAGAGAGAGAGAGAGAGAGAGAGAGAGAGAGAGAGAGAGAGAGAGAGAGAGAGGAAGAGAGAGAGAGGGAGAGAGAGAGAGAGAGAGAGAGAGAGAGAGAGAGAGAGAGAGAGAGAGAGAGAGAGAGAATGAACTCTGGCTTCTTTTGATATCAGTTAGAATTTCTAAGCCCCAGCCAGGGGAAGAGAGTCTCAAGAAGTTGGGCCTTACCTGGAGGCCTCAGGCCTCCAGAAAGGTGGGGTCATTAAGTCAGCTTTTCACTCACCAATAGTAGTAGTCTAAAAACAGTCTGGGTGTTGGTCTTCCAGTAGCTCCTCTGAGTCTGTCTTCTAGTTGTTCCTTAGTCCTTCACTCAAGCTCAGGTGACTGACTGTCCAAATGTCCATCTTCCCTTCAGCTCAGAGTGACTGATCCTTCCCTCCAAACCCAGGGTGACTGCCTGTTTGAATCCAAATGAATGATTCTGCCTTTTGGTCCTCTTTTTAAAGATCTTTTTCTCTTGTGCCACCTCCCCTAAATTTCATCTCTAACAATCACAGGAGATGCTTTTATCCAGGACTCTCCATTCTTTAGTCCTCACCTTCTTTGGTTAGATTATATCTTTTTGGATTGCTCTTTTGTTAAGTTCACCTTATGTAGTTACTTAATACATTTTTTGTAGTTAAAAATCTAAAAATAGATTGTAGATTACAATTCTAGCTTCACTATAAAGGAAGAGCTAAGTACCTTCATTGTTACAATCAGGAGATTACAATTTTATCTTGACAATAAAGAAAGAGCTAAGTATCTTCATTGTTACAATCAGTAGACAGCTAAATCCAATCTTCACACCTATGACTGACATGTGCTAGCACGTGACAATCAGTAACAACTGACAGACTCCCCTGGGCTGTCCTAAGTCAAGCGTAAGCTACCATAGGTACATGTGAGACACAGGAAGTGATGTAAAGAACAGTCTATATATTTCATGTCACTTCCTCTCTCTGCCCTCTCTCGCAGAGACATTGGGCTTTTTCCAAGTTGGGAGCTGGTGGCAGTGTGTTTGGCATCTTGGCAGTTTGGCCTTTGCAGATTGCCAGTGAGGTGACTCAGAGAAGTTCTTATTGTGCTTGGTGAGTGATTAGGCTGATTCCTCTTTTCCTTTACCTCCTAAAGGAAACTATCCTCCTAGGAGACCCCTCATCTCAGAGGAGGCCTCATGGCTGGAACCATGAGCTAGATTGAGAAGGCCCCTTGGCCTAGGCCTCTGAACTCCTATCTGGCTTGCCAGAGCAGTCCAAATTCCCTTTCCTCTCTCTCTTCTTCTTAATTTCTTCCTTCTATTGTAATTAAAGCCACCATACAAATCCTGAACTGACGGGTATTTTATTTGGATTTAATTAATCCCTGGCAACCACAGTATAATATATTCAGTCAATAACCCCTAGTTTTACCCTAAACAATCTGTAGGACTTTTTCCTTAGCAATAACTAGATTTATTTCCCTTTTGTAGTTAATCTTTAACTTCATTATGGTAAATCACATAATGCCTTCTATTTTCAACCTCCCTTTACCTCTTTTTTTATACCCTTCCCATTCTGCATTCTGCCAATTCTTTAAAAAAGAACCCAACAACATTCATTCACTGTTAGGGAGAGTGTTCTGAAGTTTTAGACCTGTTTCTCCACAATATTTCTTCTATTTGACTTTCATATTCACTCTTATTTATATTTCCTTCTTTGCCCTTAGAAGGAGATCTTTTAATGGTCTATCCATTATCATTTTACTGTTGTTGTCACCATTATTGCTAACCTCATAGTTTTAAGGAGTATTTTTCAATTTCTTTCCATTTTCTGGAATAATTTATTCTATTACCTGTCATCTGGGGTGTTGGTAAAAGCGAACAGTTTGTTCATGTCTGCTTTATTTGTAGGAATATTTTGAATGCCTCTTTCTATTGAACACCCATTATTTTTCATTTTTGGTTGAGCTTAGATTTTCATGATATGTCATCATGAGTTGTATTTTGATCTCCTTTGCTCTTTGGAATACATTATTCCCTTTCCTCCTTTGGTTTCTGGCAATAGTATTAAGTTATTCAAAGTTATTTTCTTTTATATTTTAAAGTCTCTTCCATAGTCAGTTGAAGAATTCATTGTTGCCATGAGAGTTGCTCAATTTAACTACCATATGTCTTGGATTATAAAGAATATATATACACATATATATTTTTCCCCTAGAGGTGATCTATAGACTCTTTCAATTAGCACTTTTTTTAGAAGTTCTAGATA